>NW_028275176.1:0-57809 GCF_013281855.1 Momordica charantia | reverse complement strand
CTAGCCATTGCCTCTTGCATCTCCCTAACATGCTTTGGCACTTTCTTCTCGGGCACTTTACTTTTTGCAGCACCTTTTTTGGGTTCTATAATTTCAGTGTTTACTTCCTCAATTTTCTCATCAGCAGCAGCTGCTGCGGCCGCTGCTGCAGCAGCTTTTTTTTCCTTTTCCTTCTCCTTCTTCTTTTTCTTCTTCCTTGCTGCAGCTGATTCTGTGCTCTCTTCTTCAGCTTCCTTTTCAGCTGATGCATCAGGAGGAGCAACAAGCTCAGGTGGATTCTCAACTTTGTCCTCTTGTGAAGGAAGAGGAGGGTCTGCTGGTTTTGATGTAGGAGGCCCCTCTCCTAGCTCAGCAAGAATCTTATCCAAATCATCTTCTTCTTGAGCAGTCCTTCCACTCTTTTTCTTTTTCTTCTTATTTTTGAAGTTTCTGCTAACCCCCTCCATCTTGTTAGCTTTTGATAAATCAGAATCAATATGCTACTTGCTGTATTCAATATTTCAGATCCGACTACATCTCTTACTTCATTGCCCAGCACACTTTCATCACTTAATGCAGTAACCATACCGCTGCCTTTCTTCTTAGAGGACTTTTTCTTTCCAGAAAATGCAATTACAGTGGCATCATCTTCATCAACACCATCAACATTTAATTTATTTGGCTCTGAAATAGAAGCATCCCCATCATTTTCCTCATCAGGGAATGCTGCACTAAACAAATTGCCACTTTTCTTTGAAGCCTTGGATGACTTCTTTTTCTTACCCGAGAAGCTAATTGATGCAATATCTTCATCCTCATCCTTCTTAGCATCTCCATCCTCATCCTCATTATCAAGACCACTAAAACCAGAAGCTGTAAATGTATTCCCAGCCTTCTTACCACCTTTCGATGACTTTTTCTTACCTGTAAATGCAATAACAGGCTCGTCATCAATATCTTCATCAACTCTGATCTCATTATCAATCACATCTTCATCATTCTCATCATCAAGAGCACTGAACGCAGCGGAAAAACCAGTCTTCTTAGAAGACTTAGACGACTTCTTCTTACCTGAAAAATTGATCACGGAATCATCCCCTTCATCATCATCCTTTTCCCCGGTTACCACAGATTCTTCATCATCATCATCAGCAGCGCCATCATTCCCCTCCTCATCAAGCAAACCAAAAGCGGAAGCAGTGAAAGCACTGCTACTTCCACTTCTCACTTACCCTTCTTCGACTTACCCTTCTTTTTCCCGGTGATAACAATCTCTGAAACACCATCCCCATCCTCCTCGTCCTCTTCCTCTTTAAGTTGTGAAGCTTTTGAATTACCCTTCTTACCCTTCTTCTTCCCCGTTATCACGACCTTCTCCTCCTGAACTTGGGCTTCTTCAGACAATTCAGTTCCAATGGAGTACTCATCGTCGTCTACTGCAAATGTCTTTTTCTTCGACTTCCCACCACCCTGAGCTGCCGCGGGAGCGCCGTCATCATCCCGTGCAGTTGGCTTCTTCCGACCCATGGAGATATCGGCAAATTAAAACCCCAAAAACCACCAACGCTACCGCCCCGAAAAACCTATCTGCAAATTGATCACCAAAAAATTAGACTCATCAACATCAATCAGCTATATAATCAGATCTCTCACCAGCAGAACAAACCCATCAAGAACAACAGATTATACAACATACATAAAGAAATCAATAACCCCACATCCAAAAACAAAAAAACGACAATGAAGCTCAGCTGAGATGAGAAGCAAAACACAAATACAAACACAAACAAACGCGTATCCAGAGAGAGATTATGCGCACTTCAGCTAGTGATTGGCGACAAGAAGAAATCGAAAGTGAAGGTAGAAAGAGATATTTAGGAATCCGGCGATAGGGAACGGGAATCTGGGAGAGGTTCGTAGTGCAGAATCTTGTTAACGAAGCGGAAATGCGAGAGAATTCAGATACGAACTGATGATTCCGAGTTTGCTTTCTCTACTTAGGGTTGCATATTGGCCGCAGGCAGTAGCCAAATGCAGACTGAACCGAACCGGCGTCCAAAGTTGAGAACAACCGGTTTCGACCGAACCGGTTGATTCGGTTTCTTCTGTTTGAGAAGGGGCAGCCAATGCGAGTTCCGTTTTATTTGGATTTTAATTAACCAACCAAACTCAATTGTAAACCCAACGGTCTCTCAATTGGTTAAGGTAAATCAAAATCATAAATATTAACACTCAAAGTCTTTTGCCATTGTGCAACACCCTGCAATGTAAATTAAATTTCTTTTTAAATAACAAATCTTTATTTTTAAACTTTGTTTAATAAAAAAAATATTTTTCTTTTTAAAACCAGAATATTTGTTTTTTTATGTTAATTTTAAAATTTTTATTTTATTAACCGTTGTTCAAATAAAGATTTTTTTTATATTTTTATTATTTGCACGAAGACCAAAACTACTCCACAAAACACACTATTTAGGATTTTTGTGTATTTAAAAAATGACATCAATAGCATAAAAAATTAATAAAAATAATTAGTTGGAAAATCCAAGACTTTAAACACCCACAAGATTACTAACAGTGATAGACCATTCAAATATCAAAACTTCAAACCTCCACGATCACAACTTAGATCTAAACATTATAATCTTAAATATCAACAACTACATAATTTCTAAAGAACGATCATAAATCAACTCAAACCGAATTCCCAACAAAAATATCCAGATACCAACATAATTTCAAGGTATAAACCAAATACCTAAATTATTAGAAAGCTTAAACTAGTTTTTTTTAGATAAGAAAAAAATCTACAAAATCTAATCCTTGAAATTATGCATTAACTTTGAAATATTAAAAAAAAACTACAGAATTGGGCAAAATATTTTATCACATTAATAACTAATTGCAGTCCAAATGATTTTTTTAGAAAAAATCTACAAAGTCTAAACGTATATCAACCTCACATAATTTAATTCTACAACTTAAAATATTAAAACTATAAATGTATAATCCTACAAATTCGTTAATATTTTATAATTCGAAAATCCTAAAATATCTCATCATATTACTTTGTTAAATACTTGTTGAACCTTCCTAAAATCTTCCCATGTAGAATTATAAATATTAATTCAAATATGTGTATCACAAAAAATTACAAAATTAAAGAATGGAGAAATACCTACAAAATTAAGATAAAACACGAACTAACAATATTGAAAATCATCAATCAAATGCACATCCAGAATAAAAACATACCAATAAATAATAAATGAATATCTCGCTTTATTCACTTTTGCTCACCTACACGTTTACTCGCCGGAGTGTGTTTAACTGTGAAGTTTGAGATTGGATTGAAATTGGTTGTCAAAGGGTCATCAAATCTGCACTGTCGGAATTCAGATCGTCGCGCAGAGGGAAAGGTCGTTGCAGGTTATCGAGATAATCCTGTCGTCGCTGGTATGGTGCGTCGTTGTCGTCGTAGTGGGTATCGTTGGAGTTCAAGAGAATGCTGCCAGATTATTCTGCTCTTCTCTTCTCTTGTGTCTCTTTGTATTGTTTATCTCCCCCTATACTGTGTGTGCCTCCTCTCTTAAATACTTAGATTTGCAACAGTAACAAACTTAGAAAGTGGGGAAAGATGAAGGATAAAAGGTCACATAACAGGGCTTTGACGTGAAAGATAACAAACTAAAAAAATCAAATATTAGTTTTAGTAAAAAAAATCCTTTTTAAATTTAAACAAATACTATTATTTAACAAAATTCTTTATTTAAAACCAAATCTTTTTTATTTATTTATTTTTTTACTTAATTATAAATCAAAATCTGTTTTAAAATTTTAATTTAATTAAAACTTTACCTTAAACTAATGTTACATTTTTTTTATTAACCAAAAACAATTACATTAAAACCTTATGTTATTTTTAATCAAATAATTAAATAACACTTAATAAAATAAATAATAATAATATTTTTTTAACAAAAGAGAGCCGGACCAAATACGGTGTCTACAGCTTGCCCCCTTTGTGTATCATTGCAGAACTAAAAGGGTAGACAAAGACAAAAGACAAACTATTGGGAAGGCGAGATTTTTATTTAAAGAAGGTTAGAATAACAGACCTTGTTGGACAGGCTTGACTGGATCTTTGATCGGATTCGATTTAACCAATAGAAAATTAAAAGGTAACAACTTGGCTTGATACAGGCTTCGACCAAGATCTTCGATAGGGTTCGATTTAACCAACGGGAAAAATAAAAGTCAACGAACCTGGCTTGACATAGGCTTCGACCACGATCCTTTGATCGAGTTCAATTTAACCAACAGGAAATTAAAAGGTAACGGACCTGGCTTGACACAGGCTTTGACCACGATCTTTTATCGGGTTCGATTTAACCAACAGGGATAAATAAAAAGGCAACGGACTTGACGTGACACAGGCTTCGACCACGATCTTTTGATCGGGTTTGATTTAACCAATGGGAAACTAAAGGGCAACGGACCTGGCTTGACACAGGCTTCGACCACGATCTTTTGATCGGTTCGATTTAACCAACAGGAAATTAAAAGGTAACAGACTTGGCTTGACACAGGCTTCAAGCACATCATCTTTGATCAGGTTCGATTTAACCAATGGGGAAAAAAAAAGGCAACGGACTTGGCGTGACACAGGCTTCGCCACGATCTTTTGATCGGGTTCGATTTAACCAACGGAAAACTAAAGAGCAATAGACCTAGCTTGACATAGGCTTCGACCATAATCTATGATTAGGTTCGATATAACCAACGAAAAATAAAAACGCAAGGACCTGGCTTGACACAGGCTTCGACCACGATATTTAATCAGCTTCGATTTAACCAACGGAAAACTAAAAGGTAACGGACCTGGCTTGACACAGGCTTCGACCACAATCTTTGATCGGGTTAGATTTAACCAACGGGACACTAAAGGGCAATAGACCTGGCTTGACACAGGCTTCGACCACGATCTATGATCAGATTAGATTTAACCAACGGGAAATTATAAGGCAAAGAACTGGCTTGACACAGACTTCGACCATGATCTTTAATCATGTTCGATTTAACCAATGAAAAACTAAAAGGTAACAGACCTGACATGACACAGGCTTCGACCACGATCTTTAATCGGGTTCGATTTAACCAATGGGACATTATAAAGCAAGTACCTGGCTTGACATAGGCTTCGACCACGATCTTTAATTGGGTTCGATTTAACCAACAAATAAATTAAACACGCTTGCTCGAGTAAAATGAGATGTCACGAAATTTCTTGCCCTAAGACTTTTTGGAGACTTATTCAAGAAAAATGTAAAGAATGCATGAAACAATGCATGAAATATGTTTGACGCACGATGATAACAGGAAACTTTATCTTGGATGTGAAAAATAGAGTGAATCACTTGCTTTTGTAATATAAACTTGGGATTGTCCAAATAGCCCGATCACCGCATTTCGCTTTCCTTCAAAACCCTTTTAACTGGATCGAGAGTACACAGACAAATTGAGACTTGGCTAAACACTCCTTAAATGGGATGATGACTTTGCCCTTGATAACTTTGTAATGTCATATTTGCCCCAATGATTCTAGAGAACAAATATCCTTATCTTTAGGCTTTCTATGCCCCTACATTTGATTTCGAGTAACAAGTGACCTTGGAGAACGTGAATGTAAGCAACTGCCGTCATTCATAAATAGAAAGAGACAAAAGAGAACATAATTTATAAATGAGATTTCCAATTATGACAAAGGACACATATCTCAAAGATGTTCAAAATTTGTAGGCTATAATAGAGAATGGATACACAAAATGTCTTTCAAGTAAAATACTGAGATCAAAGTGAAGTTTTTCGAAATACACGGGAAATTATGTATAATACTTTCGAACATGACTTGGATTGACCGGATTTAAAAGCTCGCTGCCATCCATATTGGCCAAAACTAGTGCTCTTCCAGAGAAAGCCTTTTTCACCACAAATGGTCCTTCATAATTCGGGGTCCATTTGCCTTGATGATCTTTCTGCAATGTGAGAGTTCTTTTTAAAACCAAATCTCCCTCTCTAAACCTTCTTGGGCACACCTTCTTGTCATAGGCTTTCATCATTCTTCTTTGGTTTGTCATCTGCATAATGTCGTCGACCTCTTTTCTTCTACAAAATTTAGTTGCTCATAACTCCTTTGGACTCATTCAGCCTATTGTAACTTAGATTCCATGATAGCTCTCAATGATGGAATTTCTACTTCAACGGGGTGAACAGCTTCCATACCATAAACTAATGAAAATGGCGTTGCCCCGCTTGAAGTACGAACTGAGGTGCGATAACCATGTAAGGTGAACGTTTCATGCCAATTCCTATAAGTTACAGTCATCATTTCAACGATTCTTTTTATGTTTTTGTTAGCGGCTTCCACTGCATCATTCATCTTGGGTCGATAAGGGGTTGAATTGAGATGCTTGATCTTAAACTGCTCGCAAAGCTCGCTCATCAATTTGTTGTTCAAATTCCTTGCATTATCATAAATTATGGTTTCAGGAAGACCATAACGACAAATAATTTCTTTCTTGATGAATTTGACCACAACTCCTTTTGTTACATCTTGATAAGAAGCTGCTTCTACCCACTTGGTAAAATAATCTATGGCTACCAAAATGAATCGGTGCCCATTTGATGCTTTAGGTTTGATAGGAACTATTACGTTCATGCCTCACATAGAGAAGGGCCAAGGGAGCTGCCAAAAAATGTAAATGAGAGGCAATAACATGAGTCTTGTCCGAGTAAATTTGACATTTGTGGCATTTTCTTGCATATTTGATACAATCTGTCTCCTTAGTTAACCAGTAATAGCCGGCTCTTAAAATTTGCCTAGTCATCATATGGCCATTTGCATGAGTACCACAAACTCATTAATGGATCTCCTTCATAATCTTATTGGCCTCTCTTCCTTCAACACATCTTAGGAAAACCTTGTCGTGGTTTCTCTTGTACATTATTTCTCCATTTAAAAAAACTTCATTGTCAACTTTCGGAGAGTGCACTTATCATTTTCTAAAGCATTGAGTTAATATTCTTTACTCTTGATATACTGCTTGATGTCATGAAACTAGGGGTTGCCGCCGGGTTCTTCCTCAATGCTCATATAAGAAGCTGGGATATCTCTCCTCCCAACTTTAATTGGACGAACCTTTTTATTGAGTTCTAAACTGAACATCACTACTAATGTGGCTAATGCATCTGCTATTTGATTATTTTCTCTTAGCAAATAATCAAATGGAAAATAATCAAATGAGATTTCATCAAATTCTTGTGACAATTCTATTATGAGTTATTTGTAAGGCAACAACTTAGCGTCTTTTGTTTCCCATTCTCCTCTTAACTGATGAATTACTAGCATAGAATCCCCAAAAACTTTGAGTTTCCTGACTTTCATATCAATAGCAGCTTGGACACCCATTGAGCATGCTTCATACTCAGCCATATTATGTGTGCAGTCAAAACATAACCTGGCGGTAAGAGGGTATAAATCTCATTTAGGTGACATCAATATAGCCCATATCCCATGACCTAGCTCGTTAGAGGCACTATCAAATATCATGGTCCAAGTTTGTGGGTCTAAATTTTCCTCACCTGTGGTTATGGTGGAGATTTACTCATCTGAAAAGTCAAACTTCACCAGTTCATAGTCATTTATAGGTTGTTAAGCTAGGTAGTCGGCCAGAGCACTCCCTTTAATGGTCTTTTGAGTCACATAAACAATATCGTATTCAGACAAGAGAACCTGCCACCTTACAATTTGACCTGAGAGAGATGACTTTTAAAAAATGTACTTTATGGGGTCCATCTTTGAAATGAGCCATGTTGTATAATACAACATATACTATTTTAGACGTCGGGTATCTCAAACTAGAGCACAACAAGTTTTTTCTACCTGAGAGTATCTAATCTTGCAATCAGTGAACTTCTTACTTAAATAATATATGGTTTGTTCTTTCCTGCCTGAATCATCATGTTGCCCCGGTACACATCCCATTGAGTTTTCAGTTACTGTGAGATATAAAATAAAGGGTCATCCTGGAGTTGGTGACACAAGAACTGAAGGGTCCTAGAAATATTGCTTGATCTTGTCGAATGCTGCTTGACAATATTCACTCCATACCCTATCATTGTTCTTGCTGAGCAACTTAAAGATGGGTTCATAAGTTGTTGTCGGGTGGGATATAAACCTTGCGATGTAGTTGAGTCATCCTAGAAGCCCTCAGATTTCTTTCTGAGTCTGTGGAGGTGGCATCTCTAAGATTGCTTTGACTTTATCTGGGTCAACTTTAATCCCTTCTTGTCTTACTACAAAGCTTAGAAGTTTTCCAGTAGTTGCCCCAAATATGCATTTGTTGGGATTGAGTTTCAATTTGAACTTCCTCAATCGATCGAATAGCTTCCTTAAAATAGGTGTGTGCTCATCGCGCTATTTTGACTTGGCAATCATATCGTCCACGTAAACTTCAATTTCTTTGTGCATCAAGTCATGAAAGATGGTAACCATGGCTTGCTGGTAGGTTGCCCCAACGTTTTTTAGCATGAATGGCATAACTTTGTAGTAGAAAGTTCCCCATAGTGTAATAATTGTGGGTTTTTCGCGATCCTCAGGTGCCATCTTGATTTGATTGTATCCTGAAAACTCATCTATAAAGGAGAAGGTTAAGAATATAGTAATATTATCTACCAACACATCGATATGAGGAAGCGGGAAGTTGTATTTTGGACTTGCACGATTCAAGTCTCTATAATCTACACACATTCTTACGTGTCCATTTTTCTTTAGTACATGGACAATGTTCGCCACTCCCTCAAGGTAATTAGATACCGTAAGGAACCCTACATCAATTTGTTTTAGGGGTGCACGTCAAAACCGTCAAAACAGAAAAAACCGAGAAACCGAACTGAACCAAACCGAAAAATTAGTTTAATCGGGTTCATGGTTCGGTTCGATCTGAGAAATAAACAAACCGAATTATTCGGTTCGGTTTCGGTTTGAAAAAGTAAAACCGAACTTCAGACCGAACCAAAACGATTACCTTTAAATATATATATTTTAATATTTTATATATTTAAACATACATATATTATATTATATTATATGTAAAGTGTTTGATATATTAATGGTGATGTGAGAGGATGTAAAAGATAGATAGGTTAGCGTGCAGGAAAAGAAATAATGTGGTGTCATGTCAGAGATGTCTTTTCTTTATTTATTTATTTTTCTTCTTCTCATGAGTCGTGAGTCTCTTCATATACGTGTTTCTTTCTTTTATGTTTTTTTTCATCAAATATGAATCTCCCTCTTCCCAAAGACTCATTAATCCCACCCATTTCTTTTCTCTCTTTTTTCTCTCTTCAAAATGGAGTCTCATCTACCTTTTAAAACCCACGAATTTCTTTCTTTTATCATTTTTTTCTTCTTCAAAATAGCTTATGAGTCTCTTCTCTTTTCAAGACCCACGAATCTTTTCTTCTTCCTTCAATGGCCGACACACATAAAGAAAACTCACAACACGACAGTTTTGACAACGTCAACAGATCCAACTATCTACACCATCGTCATGACCGACGCCCCAAGCTACGGTTTCTCTGCTCCGACGAGATTTGCAGACTTGCGTCTACAAGAACGACTTTCTTCATTTGTCTGCTAAACCGCAAAACTGAACCGTCAAAACCGTCGGTTTTCGGTTCGGTTCTATTCGGTTTGCATCTTGTTTGCGATTCGGCGCGGTTTTTGTTTTTCTCATTTTTTAAATTTCGGTTCGGTTTCGGTTTGGTCCCAAAACCGAACCAAACCGAACGTGAACACCCCTAATTTGTTTCCTCACTTCATCCTTTATCCTAATTAACATATCTGACCTCATTTTCCGTAACTTCTGTCTCACCGGCTTGAACTCTGGGTTGATTGGCAATTTGTGCATACTATATCTATATCTAAACCAGTCATATCTTGATAGGACCAAGCAAAAACATTAGCATATTCATGAAGTAACTCTATCAACTTTTTGCGACTCTCTGAAGACATATTAGTGCCTATTTTAACCTATTTGGCATCGGCTTGTGACCCTAACTTAACTACCTCAGTTGATTCCTCATGGGGTCCCAACATCTTTTCTTCTTCTTCTAGCATTCTCAATAACTCAACTAAGAGCTCATAATTTATTTTCTCATCAGACTCGACGCTGTATATAGATGTATCGAGCTCGTATTTTGAATCATTATCACATTCAATCTCAATATTATTGCTTAAGACATAATAAGGGAGAAAGGAAAAGAAAAAGAAACAAATGAATAAATTGACCCAAAGAAAAATAACAGAGCAAAGGAACAAAGTGAGTGAATTTAAAATTGATTGATATGGAAGAATTATAGACAAATAATAGGTCTAGATAGAATGTACAAGGAATAGAAAATTAATTTATTAATTAAGAAAATGAGAGAAAAAATTGACAATTACTTTGACGTATTATTCACTAAAGACGGTAGCTCTAACATGCTCCAATTGCTCAGCTTGAAACCGTTTGGGCACAGGAAGACAAAAGGTCTGATTTCCTCTCTCTCTTTCTTCTGTCACTACTGCCACTGCAGAACTCTCATCGTACTCCTGATGGATTATGCCGGCACTTCTGAAAGAGTGGCTGAGAGGTGGAACAATCCTCCTTGGGTAATCATGCTCCCTATTCTCAAATATTGCTAGACGTTTTGTTTTTTCACGGTTCTACACTCTAGTGATGTCGCCTCTATTTAACTTATACCCTAGCCTAAACCTCTTTGTGGTCTTAGCCATCCTCATCAGCTTGTCTAAACTCCCATTGTCTCCCTTAAAGACGGCCTCCAATAGTCTTGGCTTAGGCCTTCCAAACTTCCATTATAAAGTTGTAGCATTTGCAATCTCGAATGACTAGAATGAAGACTCAAAAGCTTCTTTTGTTGCTTCAACGTATGACATCGAAGCAAGCCTTGAGACTAGAATGTCTTCTTGTCCTGATATGATCACCAACTTTTGGTCAACCGCAAATTTAATTTTCTAATGTAGAGTAGATGGAACTGCCCCTGCCGAATGTATCCATGATCGCCCCAACAAAAAACTATAAGCTGATGTAATGTCCATAACCTGAAATGTTATGTCAAATGTGTAAGGATCTATCTGGATTGGGAAAGGACCTATCTGGATTGGGATCTCAATATCCCAAACAACAGCGTTGATAGCTCTATCGAAAGCTCTTACTATCACATTATTAGGCCTCATATAAAACATATCGACCAGTAACTTCTCTAGCATGGATCTCAACATTATGTTTAAAGAAGATCAATTGTCAACAAGGACTTTTGCTACTAGGAAGTTTTTACACTTAATTGAGATGTGAAGAGCTTTGGTATGTTTCTCCTTCTTCTTCTCACTTGCTTTCTTTTTATTTTTTTCACTAGTAGGCTCCTTCACACGCTTTAGCAGGCTATCTGGTGTATAACATCTCCCAGTTCGTGTCAAACCTCCTACCCCGATGATATTGTCAACTGAGAGTGAAGGAGATGATACCTCTTGTCAGACAGTTACCTTGCAATCATATCTCCAAGACACTGCTTTGGAACTTTTATACTCGAAAGAAGCTGGGACCGTGATAGTGATCAGTTTCCGACTATTGCTGGGTGCATCAGGCTTTTCAAGGTAAAATATGGTGAAGGGTTTTGGCTTAAGAGCGGCATTTGAGCTTTCAACTGCTGAGACATCATTCACAACATTTACCCTTTCTTCTGGTGAGATTTTGTAACAGAAAGGACTTTTGAGTCTAACAACTCTTAAACTCTCTTTTTAAAATGATTGCATTGCTCTAGAGAGTGTCCTTTTGCCCTAGCATGGAACAGGCACGTCAGACTTTCACCATACCCTTTATACTTGAAGTTTGGGCATAGGTACTCCACTGATACATACCCACCACCTAAGAGGATTTCAAATCATTCCTGTATAGGGGTTGTAATTTCTGCAACCTTACTCTTTGACTCGATCCCTTAGCATTCAACTGCATTTATTTGGAGGTTCTGATGATTCGGTAGTGGATTATTACTTACATCAGGCCCATTTTATTTTTTAAAGTTCAACCAACCTGCCTTGATTAAAGCTTGAACTTTGTATTTCAATGCAGTGCAGTTCTCTGTTGAATGCCCTACGGCTCATGCGTGATAGTCACAACGGACATTTGCATCATACCATCTTAGGTATGAAAGCTTAATCGGATCTACAGGTACAAGCGCCAACTGATTATTCTAAAATAACTAAGACAGAAGCTTAGTATAAGTCATGGGGATTGGGTTGAATTGAGTCTGTTTACGTGCCCCTTTATTATTCTGCTGCCTCTGAGTATAGAACGTATTATGCTACTGACCCCTAGGTGGGAAATTTTGACTAGCCGGGGGTCGAAAATTTTGAAAGGCATAAGGAGAGTAATGTGAAGTTGTATTATTTACATACTGTTGATTATACCCGTATGGTGATGGATAATAATATGGAGCATATCGTCCGACCATACGGTTGTTATTTTCAAGAGTGTCGGTATGCTCCTACCATTTGCACCTTACCATTTTTCTTCTTCGAAGAACTTGTCTTCTTTGTGGTTGATGTCTCACTAGCAATATTAGTTAATCGACCATGCTTGACACCGTACTCGATTTGAGCTGTGCTATGAGGCCATATTTTTTTATGAACTGAGTATTTCTGTCTGGTCTTAAGTCTTCCCATAATCGTTTCAAGGCATCCAACTGATTTTCTGGGAACGCTACACTTTGAAATGGTGTGACGACATTCTATGATAATGCATCACCATAAGTATGCTGCATGTTCTCTGACCATTGATGAACATTTTCTTGGTCTTGCTCTTTCCATTCTTGGGTAGGAGTCTTACTTGAACTCATGCTTTAATTTACTGTCAATATTAATGATTTAAGATTTAGGTCAATTTCGGTACAATTGGCGGAAAATAATTTTAAAGGAAAAGGGAAAGTTGTGAATTTTTTTTTAATTGTTGTAAAAAAATAACGATTATTATAATAATAATAAATAAATAAAGTGAAAAATGAAAAGCTTATGTAAATGCAATGAGACTCTTTTAAATACTTCACTTTATTAACACCAACCGAAACAGAACTAAACAAAAAATAAACAGCGAAAACTTATGCTAGTGCTAAAATGAGCGTAAAGTTAATGCTTACACAACTTAGAGGAAAACGACCCCCAAATTTTTCATATGCTTTCGCAGTAAGGTCCATTTGAGTGAGAATTCCATACGCCGCAGGGCAACCGAAATTCCACGAATGTCACACTACTCAATCTCCAGTCTAATCTTAAAGTAAAGTCTGGGTAGGAGGCTCATATATTGTGTGAAATGCATGATAATATGAAATTATAAAAGCAAATAATAAGGACAATATATGCACACACAAAAAAATGATGGACCAAAATAGTTTATAACGGATAATAAACGACAAAAATATGGCTTGACTCTCAATAGTTCCCAGTGGAGTCGTTAAGCTGTCTCAACGTTATCGCGACACGGAGCGGCCGACGTCATCGCTTGAAGGGTCTGTTTCGAGATAAGGGTTTAGAGTCGCCACCAATCATCTACGATGTGTGATTGGTCACCTAATTAAAAAACTTGGTCTGCGAAAAACTGATTTTTGGTTTAGGTGTCGACTGAGTGTAGGGAAAGTGTTAGCATCCTACGACACTTATTTTAAAAACGGTACCATATTTTTGTCTAAAATTATCTTGTTATTTTATTTGGTCCAAAAGAAAAATATCTAAATGTCCCACAATCTATTAATTCACACTTCGTAATAAAATATGAATTGATAGGTGTGAGTGGCACGGAAACCATTATAAAAATTTATCACCTCAAGAGTATCAGAAAGACTCCAATCTCTATCATTGGAGTTTCTGAAATAATTATTTAAAAATAAATAATAAATAATGATAAGTAAAATAAAGGACTTGGTTCCTACACACAAAAAGGCTTGAACCAAAATCATAAATATAAAAACTCAAACCTCTTACTAGTGCGTAACACCCTAGAATGTAAATTTAATTTCTTTTCAAATAACAAACCTTTATTTTTAAACTTTCTTTAACAAAAAAAATATTTTTCTTTTTAATACGGGAATATTTTTTTTTTCATTTTAAAACTTTTATTTTATTAACCATGGATTCAAACAAAGATTTTTTTAATATTTTTATTATTTGCACGAAAACCAAAAACTACTCAACAAAAACACACTACTTAGGATTTGTGTGTCTTTAAAAAAATGACATCAATAGCATAAAAAAATTAATAGAAATAATTAGTTCGAAAATCCAAGACTTTAAACACCCACAATATTTAACGATTACAAACAGTGATAGAGCATTCAAATATCAAAACTTTAAACATCCACGATCACAACTTAGATCTAAACATTATAATCTTAAATATCACCAACCACATTATTTCTAAACAACGATCATAAACCAACTCAAATCGAATTCCCAACATAAATATCCAGATACCAACATAATTTCAAGGTATAAACCACGTACCTAAATTATTAGAAAGCTTAAACTAGTCTTTTTTTTAGAGGAGAAAAAAAAAAGAAAAAAATCTACAAAATCTAATCCTTAAAATTATGCATTAACTTTGAAATATTAAAAAAAATACATAATTGGGCAAAATATTTTATCACAGAGAAATACCATTTGTATAAATAATTGTGTCACGAACCTAACTATTTGGCACGAGTAATCAAAATATTTTATCACACTAATAACTAATTGCAGTCAAAATGATTTTAAAAAAAATCTACAAAGTCTAAACGTATATCAACCTCACAGAATATTAATTCTACAACTTAAAATATTAAAACTATAAACCTGTAATCCTACAAATTCGTTAATGTTTTATAATTCAAAAATCCTAAAATATCTCATCCTATTACTCTGTTAAATAGTTGTTGAACCTTCCCAAAACCTTCACATGTAGCATTATAAAATATTAATTCAAATCTGCACAAAAACTTAAGAATGGAGAAATATCCACAAAATTAAGATAAAAAAAACAAACTAAAAATATTGAAAATCATGAATTGAATGCACATTCACATATAACAGCATACCAAATAAATATTAAAGATCTTGCTTTCTTCACCTTTGCTCACCTACGCGTTTACTCGTCGGAGTGGTCACATAACAGGACTTTGACGAGAAAGATAACAAACTAAAAAAAATTAAATATTAATTTTAGTAAAAAAATCTTTTTTAAATTAAAACAAATACTTTTATTTAACAAAATTCTTTTATTTAAAAACAAATCTTTTTTATTTATTTATTTTTTATTTTAATTATAAATCAAATTCTTTTAAAACAAAAATCTATTTTTAAAATTTAATTTAATTAAAACTTTACCTTAAAACTAATGTTACCTTTTTTTAACAAAAAAAACAATTACATTAAAACCTTATGTTATTTTAAGCCAGACAATTAAATAACACTTAATAAAATAAATAATAATAATTTTTTTTAACAAAAGAGAGTCGGACCAAGTACGGTGTTTATAAGCATGATAGGCCAAAGAACTATAAGTTATTTCAAATTACCTGGATACATGAGATGATATTCCAAATTTTATGTAGTAGAATCTGCGTGGTTTGAGTCTTCTTCAACCATACAGCTTAAGCCAAAGATGGGCATCCTCCCTATTAGATGAGAAATAGGATAATAAAGAAGCATAGTATGTTGGAGACCATAATTCTGTATTTATAAGTTGATTCTAAGATTTCCATAATCCTCTATGGTCAACGGGCCAGCAAGTCACACCACTAATTAGAAGTTTATGTGTTCTAATTAGACCACTTATTTTACCCATGAACGGCCAATACATACAATTTACCAGAAATTGTTACCCATTTAAGGAATTATTTTAATTAATTCCAACAATATCCTACTTGGGTAACAAGATTCTATGATAAATCATATGAATTTTAACCTTTAGTGCACAACCAAATATTATTAAAAAAACAAACCTCCTTTAGTTATAATCTGGTTCATCTTGTAGACCAATGTGGAACCAAGGCGATTTTTATTACATGTGAAAGTGCAACTCAACCTTTAATAATCACCACACCAAATATACTTGATGACATAGATCAAGTGTGGAAGAGCAGCATGAGAATTACGTTCATAGTGATCTGTTCATGTCTATTCTCAACTGGTCATAATCATACTTTATAAATATCAATACAATAAACATATATAAGTATATTTTGTGAATTCAAATAAATCATTATCTTTATTCTACATAAAAAGTATAGAAGAACATAGTTGTAAGTAAAATTACTCCCACTCAACCAAGACATTATCTACTGAAATGATACCCATACGAGTTACATGATCATGAAAGTTCTTAGGTACTAAGCCTTTAGTAAGAGGAACAGTTACCATGTTATGTGTTCATGTGTGTTCTATAGCTATCAGATTATTTTGAACTCACTCCTTGACAACAAGATACTGTATGTGTCAATATGTTTTGACTTTATCGAGCTCCTATTGTGATTGGAATACAACACTGCTTAATTATTGTTACGGTAAATTCTCAATGGTCTTTCAATATTGTCAATTATCTTAAGTGTTGTGACAAAAATCTTAAGCTATATTCTATGATCGATGCCTTATAGCATGCCACAAACCCTACTGCCATTGTTGAAGGGACTATAAGTGATTGCTTTGCACTTTTCTATGAAATAGCACCTTCTGCCATAATGTAAATAATATAACCAGATCTAGACTGCTTGCTATCTTAACAACAGCAAAATCACAGTCGGAGTAGGCAATGATCTCTATATTATCTTATCTCCGATATGTGAGCATGTAATATTTAGTTATTTGCAAATATCTCATAACCCTCTTGACTGCTTTCTAGTGTTGCATACCTGGATTACTAAGATATCTGCCGCGTTCCCACTATAAAAGCTATATCAGGTTGAGTGCAAACATGAATGTACATTAGATTCCCTACGGTTGATGAATAGGGAATCTTTTGCATCTCACTCCTTTCATGATCACTTTTTAGCAAACTAAATTTGTCTCCTTTAGCTACGAGTGTATCTCCTGGTTAACATCCATTTATGTCATACCTACTCAAATACTTTATCAATGTAACTCTTTTGTGATAATCCTAAGATATCTTGAATGATCTCGCAGTATCTATATACCTAAGACAAAATAGCGCCAAGATCGTTCATCTCAAAATGCTTTGTCAAAAAGTTCTTGGTTTCCTGTAGTAGGTTTAAATCACTGCAAGCCGATAAGATGTCATCTACATATAATACTAAGAAGATATATTTACTCTTACTATTCTTACAGTACACACGTTCATCAACTAGATTAGCCTCAAAACCAAAAGAAGTAATAATATTATGAAATTTGTGGTACAATTGACGAGAAGCATGCTTAAGTCCATAGATGGATTTATTTAGTTTGCAAACCGTTGACTTTGGATTTCTTAAATCAAAATTTTATAGTTGCTCCATGTAAATGGTTTCAACAATGTGTTCATTGAGAAAAGTCGTCTTAACATCCATCTGATGTAACTCTAAGTCAAAATGTGTCACTAGTGCCATAATAATTCTAAAAGTCTTTAAAAAAAACTGGAGAGAAAGTCTCTTTATAATTTATGTCTTCCTTTTGAGTAAAACTTTTTGCAACAAAACGTGATTTATATCTTTCAATGTTAACTTTCAAATTTCTTTTAGTTTTAAATATCCATTTACAACCAATAGGTTTCTTTTCTACAGGCAACTCAACTAGATCTCAAATGTCATTGTCACTCATGGATTTCATCTCATCTTGCATAGTCTCAATCCACTTATCTGCCTTAGAACTTTTCATTGCCTGTCAAAAATTGATAGGATCATTTTCTGTAAAGCTAATGTTATTCTCATGTTTTTGAAGAAATACAATATAATCATCTTACATTGCACTTTTTCTTTCTCTAGTGGATCTTCTTAATGACACTTATTGAGTATGTTGAGATTGATCTATGAGGTAGAGTGATGTGTCCTCGGTGTTGTCTTGAGAGGTAATCGCATCAAATGTTGGAACTTCATCTTGAGTGTTATTATCTAAAACTACTTTACTAACGACGGTAAGTAAGGTAACCACGTCATTCCTAATAGTAGTATTTTTTTTTTCAAAGACAACATCTCTACTTTTATTTCTCCCCTTAAACTTAATATTTTCAAGAAATCGAATGTTTCCCGTCTCGAAAAGGGTTCTTGAAGTGGGATTATAGAACTTAAAGCCCCGAGAATGCTCAACATACCCAACAAAATAGTAACTATGATTCTTGAGTCCAGTTTCTTTTCATTTGGACTATAAGGCTTTGCTTCCGCTGAACATCCCAAATATGTAAATACCTTAGAATTGGTCTTTTTCCTGTCTACAACTCATATGAGGTTTTCTTTATTACTTTGTTTGGTACTCTGTTAAGTATGTACACTGTGGTTTTTAATGTTTCTCCCCAAAGAGATTCTAGCAATAAAGAATGAGAAATCATACTTCTTACCATATATTTAAGAATCCTATTTCGCCTCTCACCAACTCCATTCATGCTAGGTTTCCCAGGCATTATGTACTGAGGAACTATACCATATTGTTAAGTGCAAAGAGTCATGGACGTTGTTTATCTTATCCATCATATCGACCATAATATTCTCCTCCACGGTTAGATGTGATGGTTTTAATTTTTCTATCAAGTTGAAGTTCAACTTTTGCGTTAAAAGATTTGAACATGTCTAGAGCTTGAGATTTTTCATGAACTAAATATAGGTAGCAGTATCTTGAATAGTCATCGATGAACGTGATAAAATATTATTGTCCGTTACATGAAGCTGTAAGGAATGGTCCACATATATGTCAGTATGTATCATTTCTAAGACTTTTTTAGCTCTTCCAGCACCTATATTTATCTTGTTTGTTTCTTTTCCTTTGATATAATTAACACAAACCTGAAGATCTGTTAGGTCAAGTGAATTAAGAGTTCCTTCATTCACAAGTCTCTTAATTCTAGTGTTAGAGATATGTCCTAATCGTTTATGTCATAGTGTACCAAAATTTACATTCAATTTTTGCTTTATACCACGTGATATATGAAACATGCAAATGAACAAGACTAACCAAATTTGTCCAATGAAAAAACAAAAATTAAATTCTGTCTGAATGACGAAACAACAAAAGTCTCTAACAAATCCAAATAAAAATCAGTTCCTAAAGATAATCTAAATGTTCTTATTGCTTCTACTTTTGCCCTATTGTTGTCAGCCACGTAGATGAAAGTCTCAGTATCACGTGGCGGTTGGCTCCAAATGCAACCCTGCATAGATACACTTATGTGAATAGTAGCACCTGAATCTACCCACCACATTTGCATAGGTCTAGAAGCTAGATTAATCTCATAACAAATAAGGGAGAGAAACATATCATTCTTCAATAGCCAGACGACATATTTGGCACACTGCTTTTTCATGTGCCCAGTCTTCTTGCAAAAGCAAAAAGTGGGTCCTGAATCCCGTTTCCTTTTCTTTTTCTGCTAGAAGATTCGCAGTATCATTCACTCTCTTTCTCTTTACACTATTTCAGGTAAAAGTCATGTGAACACTTTCTATCTTCTCTCGTTGCATCCTCTTTTCCTCTCGAACAGAATGAGAGATTAGCTCATTCAGGGACCATTTGTTCTTTTGAGTGTTGTAACTCACCCTGAAGTGGCTATATCCTGCTGGAAGAGAGTTAAAAACCAAATGCACTAAAAAGTCTTAAGAAACTTCCAACTTCCGTGCCTTAAGTTTTGCAGCAACATTTGACATTTGCATTATGTATTCCCTTATGTTTCCTTTACCAACGTATCTTGAAGAGGTGAGTTTTACCATAAGGGTACTCACTTCACCCTTATCGTTTTTTGTAAAGTACTACTCCATTTTCTTTAGAAAACATTTGGCATTTGTTCACTCAACAATAGAACCTCTGAGCATGGGAGTAAGTCAAAGAACTATAAGTTATTTCGAATTACCTGGATCTATGAGAAGATATTCCCAATTTACTGTAGTAGAATCTATGTGGTTTGAGTCTTCCTTAGTTATGCAGCTTAGACCAAATATGAGGACTGATTCTAGGGTTTCCCATAATCCCATAGGGTTAACGGGTCGGTATCTACCCAACAGGTCACACCACTAATTGGAAGTTTATGGATCTTAATTAAACCACTTATTTTCCCCTGAATAGCAATACCTACAATTTACAAGAAATTGTTACCCATTTAAGGAATTAATTTAATTAATTCCAACAGACCAAACTTCGACTGTGGTTACGGGCAAACGTTTTGATCCGTGTCTTGTAGGGAAGCTTCTTGCAAACAGAGTTATATCCAGTGAGGTTTCAAGGAAGACTTTCGTGGAGAGTTCATTAGCTATGGAACATATTTGGAGGAAATTTGTTTCTTTTTTGTTTTAGAAAAGAGTGCTTACATATGAAGATTTTGAAGATGGGTCCATGGTCTTTTGATAAATCTCTCATTATTTTGAAACTGTCACAAAGGATGATTAAACCATCTGATATGGAGTTCAAATTTGTGACTATATAGATTCTTTTTTATTACTTACCTCTGGTATGTATGAATAAAACAATGAGGATTCGCCTGGGCAATGCTACCGATGTTTTCGAAGATGTAGATTGTGACGAGGAAGGTTTCTACTAGGTGAAAGTATGAGTATTAAAGTCTGGATTAACATTACCAAGCCAATTTGAAGAGGTATCAAGATTAAAATTAGCAAAAGCTACGAGCCAACATTTATTGAGAGCATCCATGAAAATATTATGCTGGAATACTCGTGTGTTGGGGAATTCACGAACATCTATACTATATTAAAAAGGGAGGATATTGAAAAAACAAATTTTAAACAATTTTGTCATTTATCAAATTTTTATATTTTACTAAACATACCTTTTTAATTTTAATAATTTTAATTAATAAAAATATCAATGTTATGGATGTGAATAGTCTCAATACAACAAGTTTTGTTTATTTATTTCTAACCATTTATGATTTTACTTTAATTTGAATTAATAATGTAATTAAAAGTGTTGGAATCTCAAAAGTTTCCAACTTCATCTCCTACGTATATTTATATGAAGTTCCTCTCTATTTTTTTTGTTGCAACAATTTAACTCTCTCTTAATTTGTTTCTTTTTATTTATTGATTTCTTCTTCTAAATTTTATAGATTTAACAAGACTATATTGCACAGTGACCTAACACATTGTGATTTGAGTATCTCAATTTATAGAAGTTTTAAGACTGTTATTTATAGTTTGGTTTCATACATATCAATCAAAGATGGACAATCTTTGAGAAATGTTTTTTGAAACATAGGTATGAATCCCTGCTATAAGTGTTTATAACTTATTTTACAATAAGTATTATTATTATTTTTATTTAAGAAGTTCATAAATGGTGATAATTCTGAATTTTAATTTTTACTGAGTTTTTTAATTTATCTATGTAATATGAATTACTCATTAATTCTCTCCTACTAATATTGATAAATAATTCAATTGTCTTTGTTTTTTGAGTTCTCTTTTGAAAAAAAATGACATATTTGAGCTATAGGAATATTTTGTTTAAAATAATACAAAAATATTTTGAACTAATTATTTAAAATATTATCAATAATTAGATAATAAGATGGTTTAATTTAAATTCTAAAGTCTATTTTCTCATTAATTATAAATTTATAATAACTCATTAAAATTAATATAATCAATTAAGAGTGGATTGAGAATAAATATGATACGAGTAGTATATTATATATATATATATTTTTTTTTTCTTTTTTTGATAAGTTCATAATGCTAAAAATTAGAAGAAAAAAAGTTTAATAAAATTTTTATTAAGTAAAATATAAATCGTTGGAAACTTAACTCTTAATAAATAAAATTTTAAATGCACCAAGTCAAATGTGTGAAATTTAGAAACGTTGAATATGAAAAGTTTTGTCATTCACTCTTTTGAAATATTTTATCCTTACTTATATTTAACTATAAAGCTTTAATAATTGAGTTTAAATTTCAAAAGTTTTATGATTTTTTCACTCTCTATAACTATAAAGTGATTTTTTCTTCCAAATATTATTTCACCAACATAATTGAATTATTTATAGACATTTTTATACTATGATTCTTTTGTCAATAAATAGTGATATTGTTTAATCTTTTATTGGTGAAATTTTTTTAAGAAAAATAATGTGTATTACATGTGGTAACACACTAGTTCATATATGTGCCTGATGTAATGGATGTAATGGATCGCATAAATCTTCGATATTATTTATTATGGAAACAAAGAGTAATATGGTTCTCAAGACATTGTCTTCTACCTACAAGAAGCTTAGCTGTTAACCTCTGAAATACTAGCCATCCAGGACGACATGTGTTTAGCAAAGATGATGAATTTGAGTTTGCATCGCGAAATACATGACTTTAAAACAAAAACCAAATTTTGGGATATGTATAATTAGGGTTTTGTTTGTTTTACAATTATTTTGTTTTAAATTATTATATTATAGGAATATGTCCATCATGTGGTAGGTAATTAAGAATTACTTTCCAAATATAGAGAAAATTTAGATGATAGTATTTTTCTTAAATTATGGTCTTTTAAAATAAAATTAAGAAAAACAAAGGGATATTGGTGGGAAGTTGCAGGGCTATAATTTTTAAATTCAAAAGATAAAATAAAAATAAAAAATAAAAAATAAAAAAAAAAATAAAAGAGGAAGTGGGGAAGGGCTGCCCCTCCCAAATTTAACCAAAAAAAAACAAAGGGAAGTCAGCAAAGACGTGGCTCCATTTGCGCCACGTCAGGCAGAAGTCGTAGCCAATGACTGCGACTTTAGTGAAATCGCGGTCAATGACCGCGATTTCGACATAAATCGCAGCCTATCCCTGCGATTTATCTACCCTAATTTTGTAATTACTTTGAAACCTACCTTAGATTTGTCATTTGTTTTTAAAAAATAATTATTTAAAAAAAAATCCTTTGAGAGGGAAAAAATAAATAAATATATATATATATATATATATATATTTTCAAATTAAATCTCAACCATTCATTTTTAACCTTTTAAAATCTAATGATCCACGTTGATTTTAGTTTCAAACCAATTTCAAATCATTCTCCTCCCTATTTCATCATCCTTCTTCTCTCATAATTTACACGACAATTTTCTCAATAATTCCTCAATGTTTCTTCTCTCCAAAGCTTCAATGTTTCTTTGAATTCTTGTGAGAGATTTATTTTTAGAGAGATCTTTGAACTATCCAATTTTATTTTCTCTTAGCCATTAGAGGGCTTTATTTTTTAAGATTTTTTCTTACAAAATTTGTGAATTAAATTTGTATATCCATTCTTTGAGTGAGTTTGTAAGCTTGTTATTCAAAATTTCAATTCTTTGTAAGAGTTGCTCTTGAACCCGAAAAAGAGCGTTGTAACAGTTTGATCTTGAACTATAAAAAGAATCCGGGTTTGTTCTTGCTCTATAAAAAAGAACATTGTACCGATTGGACTCTAAGCCGTGGAAAGAGTCATGTACTTCAATCGAATATCAAGAGGAGCTTGGGGAATTAATTTTATATTATTATAAATTGCATGAAATTAATTGTTACAATTTCCGAGATTTAGAACTTTTTAACAAGGCTCTCATGGCAAAGCAACTCTGACGGTTCATCCAATCCCCTAATTTGTTTGTGTCAAAAGTTATAAGTGGTATTTATGTGACCGAAAGCTCTCTGTTGGAAGCCGATTATGGGACTCAATCCTCATATTTTTGGAAAGGTATGGTCTGGTGTAGGGATCTTTTAAAATTGGGACTTAGAAAGGTGGTAGGGAATGGAGCAACTATCGTTATTTTTTAGGATCCTTAGGTCCCTAGAGAATCCACCTTTAGATTGATCTCTCCGAACCCGAATCCTATCTGGAAGCCTTGGGTAGCAGCATTCATAGATGACCATAAGCAGTGGGATTTGAGGAAATCAGGAGAGGTGATAGGTGAGGCCGATATTGAAGAAATTGAGAAAATTCCTATTACTCTTGTGGAGGTGGCAGACAGATGAACATGGCACTATAATAGGAATGTCATGTACTCAGTTAAAAACGGCTATATAATTGCAATGAGAAACAAATTACTCAGGAATTCAACAAGTGATAACAATCAGGAGGAATGGTGGAAATCCTTTTGGAAAATTCCATTGCCCCCAAGATCAAAGTGTTCTTACGAAAAACATGTCATGATATAATCCTGGTTACGTCAAATCTAAGGAGAAAAGGGATGAATGTCTTATCGATTTGTCCAGTTTGTGCGAGAAGGGAAGAATATGTGGCTCATGCTCTTGTTGGATGTAAGCGCTCAAAGCAGGTCTGGCAGAGGATTATCCTGTCCCTAGAGATTCAAAGCAGTTTTCATGGTTGTTTTCGTGATTGCTGGGCTGAGTGGATGAAGATTTTATAAACATCATAATTAACTATTGTTGGGATCACCTGTTGGGCCATTTGGAATGACATAAACGCTATTTCAAATCACAAATTGGTTCCAGATGTGACAAAAAGGCAGATTGGATTTTCAAATATGCAAATGAATACTCAAAGACCTTAAAGAGTAGTGTGCAAGATAAAAATGCGATGTTACCTTGGAAGAATGTAGTGTGCAAGATAAAAATGCGAGATTACCTTGGAAGAATGTAGTGTGCAAGATAAAAATGCGAGATTACCTTGGAAGAATGTGTGGACTCCTCCTCCTTTGGATATGGTTAAAATAAACACAGACGGCGCTTGTGACAACTACAGATCGGGTATGGGGATTTTAATCAAGAACGAAAATTAGAACTTGATTGCAGCCATGGTGGATGTTCACGAATGCAGAAATCTTCTCTTGGCAGAAATTCAGGCAATTCGCGAGGCATGAGACTTGCGTTGCGTCTAGGTTTGAAGAAGATCCTGATTGAGTCTGATTCTTTGGAGACAATTAAGTTGATCTGTGAAGAAGCCGAGTGGATCAGTGAAGCGGCAAATTGGATTTCAGACATGAAAGAGCTGTCTCGCTCTTATCCTCTGATTTCTTTCCACCATATCTACAGGAAACCAGAGGACTCATTATTTGGCAATGGAAGCCCTTTAGGTTGGGTCAATGCATCTTTGGGTCTCTGATTTTCCCATTTTTCTTTGTCAGCGTATTGAAGTTGATTTTCAAAGCTTTGTAGCCTTAATGGTATCTTAAGTTTAATGAAAATTTTCGTTGTTTCAAAAAAAATTGTTAGAATTTATCGGGACTTTTAGTTGCTACATTTTAGTTCAATTACTTCATAATTATTTAGATGGTAAAATTAATTAGGTGTTTGAATTTCTAATTTATTGCTTAACTTGAGATAAATTTATTTGTTTGTAAAAAGCTTACTTATTTATTTAATTGGGTCAATCGTATAACAAAGTTTATTAAAGTTTAATTTAACCCTATTCACCCTTCGCAGGGTTGTCATACCATTCCAACAAGTGGTATTAGAGCGAGTTGTCCAACAAGAAGTGAAAATGATTTCCATCAACCGACTCCTCGCCACCATGGTTTTCTCGGTTTCGAATAGTATATGAGCGGAGCGAGAGCGACTAGAGTTTACTTCAGGAATAGAGGTTTTTGATGTAGTTGCGCACGTTTTTGCTTTTTTCATCGAGATTGGGTCGGTATTCAGCGTCAGTACAAGATCGAAAAGAATGCATAGCATTCCAAGTGAGATGTCCAAGATAAAAGGAACGAAGGGAAGAATCGACGAGCTTTTTCAGCCCCAAAACTCAGAATCAATGGAATGAATGTATCTAAGGCTATCCATGAAAAGATGAGGTAGTTAACTACCATATAAGGACTATCTTGATAGATTTCATTTGTTAGTTATGAAGAAGTTCGGCAAATTAATTTATAAGCCTTTATCTAACAAGAAGTGAAAATAGTGTTGGTTACTCGTCCCTAGGGAGTGGCTCGCCACCAAGAAAAAAAGGGGGGTCGATCTATGAAGTCCCTACGCTAAATTTTGGGGAGTAGGTAAGATCCTAGCACTATATAACTCCGTGTCGGACAGGGCAACGTAATTATTAAACTTTTACTAATGCATTATGAACTAACAAGTTTTTCCCTTTTTTTAAGGGCTATTCCCAAGCCACCCCTACCAATCAATGACCATTCCGAGGAGATCAGAGAGCTTGTTTCAGAGTTCAAGAACGACTTGTGATAAAAAGAACTCTACCCAGAAGATGCTGAGCAAAGCTGCTGGCCTAAAAAGTGGGACTGATTTGTAACATCAACTGTAGAAGAATAAGGTTCGAGTTGATGAACAGGAGAAGGCCAGGGGTTCCCTTGACGAGGCAGACGAAGTGCGGGTGTGCATCCGATGATCCAATTCAACTTGCTAGCCCAACCACGTCTCTCGATGACCTTTCGCCTTGTTGTCGTTCTTTTTTTTTTCGAATTCCCCATATTTGTCACAGTGCCTCCAACGTTAATTCTCTTCTCACTGTTGTTTTTGTTGAAGATTCGTGAATAAAAAATGTCCGAGCTCGCTTCGATTTGTTGTGCAGTTCTTTCGTACTTGTTTTTGGTGCAATTATTGGTCTCTGTAGATTTTTTGGCAGAATTTCATACTCAACCGTGCTCTTCTTCTTCTATTTGTATTCCACCAATTAGTTCTCCTCCATTGCCTCTACCAACAAATCTCGCTCCCGGGTCTTTATTGCCTCCTCCTACTTCGTCTCCACCATCATCTGAATATGTCGACATGAGTTGGGTCATGAGCAAAATAGATGAATCAGAAGGCTAATCAGAGGACGGAATAAATGGAGTTTCAGGAAATCGAAGCGTTTGTGTTTGGCTAGATTTGGGGGTGGTTTTTGTCAAAATTAGGAGTGAAAAAATCTCGGGTTGGGTCGGTTTTCGAGTAGAAAGAAAATAACTGAAATCTGTTCGGTTTGGTTTTCGATTTTTTCCTTTTTTATTTATTTAAAGGGCCTTAACTTTAAAGGCCCAATTAAAAAAATGGCCTCAAAATCTAGGTTGTGTTTGTGGCCTTTTTATATTAATAATAAAAAAAACAAAACAGAAAACATGGTGAAAAAATCTCTTTTCTTGTTTTTTTTCTTGCTTTTCTCTTTTAACTACACGGAGGGAAAAAAACTCAAAATTTCAGAGCAATTTAGATTTTATTCTTGCCCAGATTCAGAGCAAATATGAACTCCAAACCCACCACTAAGAAGATGAAAGGAAAAAATAGCAGAGGTAAAAGAAGGAAAAAATAAAGAGAAAACTCACATGTCCAAGAGAATAAATCCAAGCATCCAAACATTCTCGGCTCTCCCACACAAAATCAAGAATGCGAAGAGTCTCTCATTGACAGATCTATCTAAGACCAGAAAAGAAAAAGAAAACACACAAGCTCTCAAGTCTCAACCGATGGGAATGTTGTCAAGCGGTGGAGAAGGGTTGCCGCCGCCCGCTTGAGAGTGTCGCTGGAGAGGGATGTCGCCGCTGGAAGGTTGCCGCTGGAGAGGGTTGTCGTTATAGAAGGGGGGGGGAGGGGAGAGGGTACGAGTGGGTTGTGAGTGGGAAGGGGTGAGGCGGTGCATGTAGTTCTTTATAGATAGGTCAAAAACAAAACAAACAACCGAAACCGAATCGAAATTTTATTTTTAGTTCGGTTCGGATAAAAATTTTATAAATCGAACCGACCCGAACAGTAACAGTTCGGTTTGGGTTTTTGTTTGGTTTCTTTCGCCCCTAAATGGTAAAAAAAAAGTAAAGAAATCATTGCAAATTCAAATAAAAAAATCAAAATCAAAATTTTGTGCAGTTGATTTTTTTTAATTTGGTTTTGATTGTTTTTATTTGCAATTTCTAATTTAAATATTTTATTTTAAATTGTTTTTTTCCATGAAGATTTATTTTATTTTAAATAACCATCCCATAATTATTTTTTCAAAAAAGTAGTTCAACCAACAAATTAATTTTTTTAAAACATTTTTTAATCTACATTTTAAACTCTTACTACACAATGAAGAGCATTGCCATTGTCAATGATGTGCTAGAAAATTTACATTGACTAAATCATAAATGCTACTTGGAATGGGAAAGTGTGGAAAATTGGGATCAAAAGGAATGATAAAAGGGGCATGTCCACGATGAAGATTGATGATGATCAAAGAATTAATGAAAGAGAATAAGGGAGTATAAATACAGAGATCAAGAGATGATGTTTGTTCACACGAAATTTCCGGAGAAATTATATTTCGTGGAGTTGAACTTTTATATTTGTAGTATGTGTTGTATAGTGGATTCAATCTCTAATCTTTATCCTCTGATTCTTTCTCTTGAACTTGATGTGAAGATTGAAATGCTTGTTCTTGAATTTGGATCGAAGTTATATGTTCTTCGAAAGTTTTCAAGTTTTCAAGTGTTCAAAGTCTTCAAGTTGGTCTTCGAATCTTCAAGTCTTCAGAGAGTCTTCAATTTGGTGTGAATTCTCTCAATTCTGAAATTCTGAACTTTTTAACCTCCAAAATGATTGAGGTTTCCTCTATTTATAGAGGTTTCCATAGGCTTTGGTGGGTCATTGGGCTTGGGTAATTTTGGGTCAAGCCCAATTCTTTAAATGGATTTATTTAAATTTAAATATTAATCCATAAATTGGATTTTGGGCCAAGATTGTGAACCAAATCGATTCCAAGCCCAATACTCATATGACCCAATTACATATTTTAATTGTCAAATTATCTTTAATTTTAATTTAGGGTTAATATATAATTAATCCCTAAATAAAATAGATAATGACGTGGCCGTTTATGATTGGCCCAAATTTTTTGGTTCTACAAATGCCCCTTTTTCGAAATTTATGCCAAATATAATTGTGGCTGAATTTCGAAAATATTGTGCGATCAAAAAGATGAATTTAAGTCATAATTTTGAAAATATTAATCGTGGACCAAGATATCGTTGTAGGTCCAATTAAGAATAAATTTGCACAATTTAAAATGAGACATCTGAAATTTATCCATTGAAATTTAAATTATTTTCAGAAGTTTTTTTAACTTTGAATTTAATTTAAAAGTCTAAATATGATTCAAATTCGAATTTGGATGAATTTGAAAATTTGGAATTTATCCAACTTTAAATTGAACGCTGGATTTATAGTTCAAATTTGAATTTTGGATCAAATTTGAAAACATGAAATTTATCCAACCCAATTTAAAAGTTGGAATATAATTCGAATTCAAATTTGGGATGAATTAAAAATTTTTGAATTTATCCAACTTTAAATTAAACCCTGGATTTATGGTTCAAATTTGAATTTTGGATCAAATTTGAAAACATGAAATTTATCCAACGTAATTTAAAAGTTGGAAATTCAAATTTTGGATCAAATCTATGGTATTTATCCAATCGAATTTAAAAGTGGGAATATAATTTGAATTCAAATTTGGGATGAATTCAAAATTTTTTGAATTTATCCAACTTTAAATTAAACGCTGGATTCATGGTTCAAATTTGAATTTTTTGATCAAATTTGAAAATATGGAATTTATCCAAACCCAATTTAAAAGTCGGAATATAATTCGAATTTAAATTTGGAATGAATTAAAAAAAATTTGAATTTATCCAACTTTAAATTAAACGCTGGATATATGGTTCAAATTTGATTTTTTGGAATTTATCCAACGTAACTTAAAAGTTGGAAATATAATTCAAATTTAAATTTGAGACGAATTTGAAAATTTGGATTTAAATTTAATATCCAATCAAATTTAGAATTTGAATGAAGAATGATATTTGGACTGATTTGAGTTAAGATCCCGTCAGATTTCGATTTGATTTGAGTCAAAATTAACAATCCAATCAAATTCCCACCATAATTTGAAAAAGAAAATCATATTTGAGCTGAGATTTGTTATGGGTCAAATATAAATTAAGAATCCAATCAAATTTCCAACCATAATTTGAAAAAGAAATCATATTTGAGTTGGGATTTGATTTGTTATTCTGATTTGAACCCCAAATTGTTGCCTATAAATTGAGCCTTCTGGTGCATTTGTAGAAGCACAGCAGAAGTCGAGTGAAAAAGATGACTTCAAAATTTCTCCCATTCTTTGCTTTTTTCTTCTCTTCTTTTTTTTTTTTACTTCTCTTGTATTCAAATTTTAGAAAATATTTTTTTTCCTTTTTTTTCAACTTAAAAGTATTTCTCCCAACAATTTCTATTAACAGTGCGTTCTTTTTTTTAGGAGCTAATTTTATTTTATCGCTTCTTCTATTGGAATTAGGATATCAAACTTTCGCGCTTCACCTAATTATCAAGGTTTGTCTTCATCTTGTTTTTTTCTTTTCTCTTTTTTGTTTGTTTTTTCCTCTCTCTTGCAGCAAAGATACTCCATGGATTTACAAGACCACCTAATTTGGTGAAGTATCTCTCACGGTTACCATCCTTTCGGGGATGACGCCTATATAGGGATATCATCCGGCTCACACATACTCGCAGGACAAGGCCACCTAATTTGGTGAAGTATTCCTCACGGCTACCATCCTTTTGGGGATGACGCCTATATAGGGATATTGTCCGGCTCACACATACTCGCGGGACAAGGCCACCTAATTTGGTGAAGTATCCCTCATGGCTACCATCCTTTCGGGGATGACGCCTATATAGGGATATTGTCCGGCTCACACATACTCGCGGGACAAGGCCACCTAATTTGGTGAAGTATCCCTCACGGCTACCACCCTTTCGGGGATGACGCCTATATAGGGATATCGTCCGGCTCACACATACTCGCGGGACAATGCCACCTAATTTGGTGAAGTATTCCTCATGGCTACCATCCTTTCGGGGATGACGCCTATATAGGGATATCGTCCGACTCACACATACTCGCGGGACAAGGCCACCTAATTTGGTGAAGTATCCCTTACGGCTACCATCCTTTCGGGGATGACGCCTATATAGGAATAGCATCCGGCTCACACATACTCGAGGGACAAGGCCACCTAATTTGGTGAAGTATCCCTCACGGCTACCATCCTTTCGGGGATGACGCCTACATAGGGATATCGAAACGTTTACATATTATTTCTTGTCATTGCAATAAATCATTTTTTTTTCTTATATTCTCTCTTTAACTCGTTTTGTTTTAATTATTCATTTCTCTTTATTATTTGTGTTTTGCAGAACCATGATATATTTCACGAGACATTTTATCTCTGATAAAAAACATCTTGCTATCTTGGCACATAAAGATCAATCCATAAAAAGTGGGATTCTCTTTCCAGTGGAAGAACCAAAGTCAGGTCGCCTTTCAGGGTCGTTGCCTCAATTAGATGATCCCGCTTTTCTTTCTGAATGGTCTGTGGAGAAGCATTTGAGTGATGATTTTTCAACTAAAATATGGATTTTGCAATCTCCAATTCATAACGAGGTTCCGGATCATGAGCTAGGCTTAAAATTTGGACGTCGCATAATGAATAATAAAGCGCAATGGGGGCCTGCATTGAAGTTTCCTGGTGAGTTTTATTATATTACTTACTATTGGGAATGGCTAGAGGCCGTGGTTGCTCGTAGCGAAAAGACCCTTCGCGAAGCTCACATATTTGATGCAATAGTGGCTTCCCTATATACGTATGATCGTAACAACGATGTCGTTCGAGCCTTTTGCGAGGCTTGGTGTCCCTCAACAAATACTTTACATACTTCTGCCGGTGAACTATCTATCTCTCTATGGGATTTGTGGAAATTCGGAGGTCTTCCTATTATAGGAAAATTCTATGAAGAAGTCATTCCTAGCCGTAAAGAACTAACCGAATCGGGTAGGCAAGGCAGATATCTCCCAAAAAGTTGTGAGTACCTTTTTAAAGTGTACTACGGTTTGGCCTCTAAAAGAAATGGTCACTCTCATGTTGCCACCAGTTCCTGGATTTCCTTCTGGTTCAAGGGTGAACTCAAGTATATTAAGCCTCCTCCTCAAAAGCCAAAGAAGACAACTCGTCCTCGTTCAACCCATAATCCTACAGGCGTTTTTTCAAAGCTCGTGATTGGTCAAGTAAGGAGAAATGCTTGTTCCAGGAACATAATATAGACTATGAGTGGAGAGAAAAAACATATCTAGCTGCCTTCATATCCTGTTGGTTATGTTGCTTCGTGTTTCCTTACAAAAACCTCAACTTTCTTCGTCCAGGAGTTTTTAAAATCGCTAGCTTAATGGCCGAGGGAAACACTTTCAGCCTTGCCATCCCGGTCTTGGCTAATATATATCACGGATTACGTCAGATCTTAAAGGCCTCTGAGCCAGTTGTAGGTTTGGAAGCTTGCATTCTCATGCATTATATTCATGGTTGGTTGGCCCACTACTTCAACACACATTACAAAACACCTGGAGAGATCCCAGGCCCCCGGATGGTTGAGTTTTCAGGTGAAGGTGGCTCTATATACTTAAAAAATGCGACAGCTCGTGAGTTGATTCATAAAGGTAAGTCCATAGCATGGCATGTAAACGTTCAATCCAGGAATCAGAATGAACTTTTAGTGGATGATGGCAATTTGTCATTCGCACAATGTTCCTATTTCTCAAGCCTTGGAACTTGTGACCTATCATTACGATGCGGGGACTCAATGGTTATTGAATCATACAACCCTCACCGATTTGATCGCCAGTTTGGCTTCTATCAGGACATACCTTTTTTTTTTTTTTAAGAAATGGCCCCTTTAGTTACTTTGGACAACGTCTTATATCATTGGAGAGTTTGCACTCGAACTAATACATCGTCAAAAGTGTTCCTTCCGGCTCGTACATTAAATCCACATGAACAAGTCACTGCTCAATACAAAAGCTGGTGGTCTAGCAAACATGGGGATTACCTCGAGAAAGGTATATCAAAGTTGGTGAATAGTGCTCTTCCTCCTTCACCACAACTTAAATCTCCAAAACATAAAGGAGGTAATAAAAGAGAAAAAGACATAAGACTAATTGAGGATAAAGTCTCTGCTCCAACACCAGATGTTAGCGAACATACTGAAGAGAGCCAGGACAGTAATGGCGACCGTCATTGGAAGCGAACCAAGAGATCCAAGAAATCTTCCCACATTGACGATCAATTTTTTGATGGCTTTTCCAGCACCTCTCAGATTCCTGACAACGTCGAAGCATTGGTGAGTGGTTCCTTTTCCTTTAGTTCTTACTCTTCTTGCTTTTCCTTTATTGTCACGTCTTCTAATTTGCCTCATTTCTTTTTATAGCTACCTCTGGAGGATTTCATCGAAAAAGTGGACGAAGAGCATAGTGGAGAGTCGATGATGAGTCCAGATGGTTTTGAATCTTCCATAAAACATATTGAAAGTTCCAATACCTCTATAGTTGAGAAGATAACTTCCCCACCTCTTCCTATTATGGTCAATACTCCTCAACTAGCTCAGAATAAAGCACCAGTTGCAAACCCTAAGATCTTTCATTACTCTGTTGAAAATGTAATCTCTAATTTCGCCCAGCAAGCAGCTATGGCTATGTGGGAAGACATACAAGAGAAGATTGTTCGTACCCCCCTTGAGAATGTTGCTGATCTAAAAAACGAAGTACATAAAATATTCGGCTGGATCTCCAACACTCGAACAGGTAACTTAACATCTCTCCAGGCATTCGTGGACGGCTACTTCCAAAAGGTTGAAAGATATAATAATCTAGAGTCCTCATTTTCTACTCAACTAACCAAGGTTCGTCAACTAGAAGAGATGAGAACTAATTTGAAGAAATCATTACTGGATGAAGATCTCATACTCGGAGAGCAGCATGCGCTCCAAGAGCGATTCAATAAATTGGCCTCAAGAATCGATGAGCATGAGGCTGAGCTTAAAGCTATGAAGACTGAAGTTGAGACGCTTTCCTGTTTAATTTCTGAGAAAGCAAATGATCTGGACAAACATAGGGTTGAAACCTCTACGATACGTGACGAGATAAGTAGTATGGAATACACCACTATTACCAATGAAACAAATGTGAGATCTCTCGAAGGAATTCGTAATGCTTTGGAAAGCGCACGCCAAGAGCTGAAAGAGTTCAAGTGGAAGCCCTGATTTTTTTATTATATATTTTTTTTGCTTTTATAATCTCATGTAGAGACATTTCATTTGCAAATTTATTAGCTAGTGACATATTAATGTACTTAGCATTGTTTCTTTGGTTTAATAAAATTCTTGAATTTTGTTTACACATTTTTTTTATTTTTTGATGAGATTGAACTTAAAATTTTCTTTAAGCTCCCTACGTACCCTCCCGATGAAAGGAATCAAGTCATAACGTAGTTCAAATACAAGATTTTTTTTTTGGGCCGTTCACCTTTTAAACTCATGCGGGCCAGGAGTATCATGTAGTTTAGACTCTTACGATAAGAAGTGTTGTATTTCAAATGCTCTCATTTTCATCACAATTTCTATATCCTCCATTTTCAGGATTGGTTGAGATGAAAAGCTTTTGTTTTACTTTTAAGGAACCTTCTGTATTTATGAGAATGGAGAATTTTCTTTTCATAAGTGAAGGAACAATGCTGTAAATTTTCTTCTCATCATTCACTTCATCAGATGATTTTGCTTCCACGGTCTTCATCATTCTTTCGTATTGATCGTTTGACACTTCAAGACGATCAAAAATAGATTTCAAATATTGATTTTTCTTTGACGTGGAGATGCTTAGCCTTTGAAATACTGAAGATCGAATGGGGATGTATGTAACACATTGACTTTCCTCTTTTGCAGTGGTCATACTCATCCTCTGAAAGACTGAAAGTCGAGTAGCTGAAGGCTTGATGCGATCGAATACAGAAGTCATTTGCTCAGTTATTTTAGAGTTGTCAATTTCTTCCACATTTACGTAATGTGAACTTGCCAGATTTTCTTTCTTCTTTTTGATATAGAATAATTTTTTTGGGGAGAATTTTTTTAAGGTCGCCGATATCTGGGGTCGAAATGAGTCTTTATTTTCTTTCCTCTCTGATTTAGGCTTCCTTGAATCCTTCTTTCCTTGGTGTTCATGCTCTTTGCTGAGCATAGATGACTTCTTCTGAGCAAAACTTTGTTTTTGTTTCTTCTGACGAGTCACAGTAGCCCAATTTTCCTCTCCCTGATCAACAGATTTGACAACATCTTTAATGACATTTCTTGAAGTCTTCCATTGAGAGCGAACAGATATAGGCTTCAACGTTCCAAATTGGATCAAGTCTATCCCCTTATTGTAGAATAGACTTTGAGGTGTTTGGCTGCCTATATTTGTTGTTACTGCATCGTGATTTGATTGAGCTATTTCATTGAAATCCAACTCAATCTTTCCTTCTCGAGCTAAATTTAGGAAACTCTCTTTTATGACAAAACATTTTTCCACTGGATGACTGATAACTCGGTGGTACTTGCAATGTTTTGGATTATCAACTTTACCCATTTCTTCTGGCCGTATACACTCAGGAAGTACTATCAGTCGTGTTTTCAGTAGTTGTTCCAACATATAAGGGATATCGGAATCAGGAAAAGGATAGACATTTTCTTGTCTTTCCTTCAAGCTTAGCCATCTTTCAAGCTGTTCCCAACTCTTGATCGTTTCAGGCTCGAGATCAGTATACCAGTCAAAGGCGTTTCCCTTTAACGTTCTGACGAACTGCTTGACCAATTGATCGCCTCTTGTACCAGCATTCTCACAAGTTTCGACGAAGTGAGCAATATGTTGTTTGGGATTGTCCTTCCCATCGAAATGTTGGAATTTTGGAGGTTGGTATCCAACAGGCATTCTCAGATCATTAATCCTCTTAGTATATGGCTTAGAATACAAGAGGGAGCTTTGAGAAGATCCGTCGTATTGCGCTCTGATCGTGTTCGTGATCATATCTTGAAGCTGTTGAACAGACAGCGAAGCGATCGAAGTGGAATATTGCGATTGATTTTCTTGAGCGATAGTCTGTCCCTTGTCATTTATCTTAATAGCAAGGATTTGACTCGACTCAGCAAGATCTCTGTTTTCAATCTGATTCTTCAAGGAAGCGATTTCATAATCTCGTTCTTCCACTGTCTTCATCAATGTAGCGAGCTTCTTTTCCATTTCAGCCATTTTTTCATCCATAGTGCTTGCATGAGTCATCATAACAGAGACAATGTCAGGATTAAGATCAAATAATGGGTTATGATTAACAAGAAACTCATTTTCAATAGATGTTTCTTGCAGCATCATTACTTTGTTTGCAACAACAGGAGAAGTTTGATGTTCCCGTAGTTGGAATTCATCAGAGCAACCATAGCTGATATGACCCATATGAAGGTTACTCATGTAAGCAGCTGTTGTAGAAGCCTTTTTAAATTCCATTGATTTTCTTGAAAAACTTTAAGTCTTGAGAAAGAGATGAGAGGTAGAGATTGTCCCACTGGGCGTGCCAATTTGTTCACACGAAATTTCTGGAGAAATTATATTTCGTGGAGTTGAACTTTTATATTTGTAGTATGTGTTGTATAGTGGATTCAATCTCTAATCTTTATTCTCTGATTCTTTCTCTCGAACTTGATGTGAAGATTGAAATGCTTATTCTTGAATTTGGATCGAAGTTATATGTTATTCGAAAGTTTTCAAGTCTTCAAGTGTTCAAAGTCTTCAAGTTGGTCTTCGAATCTTCAAGTCTTCAGAGAGTCTTCAATTTGGTGTGAATTCTCTCAATTTTGAAATTCTGAACTTTTTAACCTCCAAAATGAATGAGGTCTCCTCTATTTATAGAGGTTTCCATAGGCTTTGGTGGGTCATTGGGCTTGGGTAATTTTGGGCCAAGTCCAATTCTTTAAATGGATTTATTTAAATTTAAATATTAATCCATAAATTGGATTTTGGGCCAAGATTGTGAACCAAATCGATTCCAAGCTCAATACTCATATGACCCAATTACATATTTTAATTGTCAAATTATCTTTAATTTTAATTTAGGGTCAATATATAATTAATCCCTAAATAAAATAGATAATGACGTGACCGTTTATGATTGGCCCAAATTTTTTGGTTCTACAATGTTTAATTATGTAACTAAAGACGAGATTGAATTATAAATTATCAATAAAACATAATCAAGTAACATTAAATTTTAATTTACTAACTAATATAATTTCATGTATGTATACATGATTTTGTTTCGACATTTGCATCGCGACGAAATTTCCATAAGTATATTAGTTATATATTTGGATATGATGGTTAAAAGTGATCAAGTATAAGCTAATTAAGTTACAATAATATACTTCAAAGAGGAAATAAAAATGGATGAGACTTGAAAAGCTATATATCTCGTTCATAACATTAAAGGCATTTTTTTTACACACATTCCCTCCAAGTGACTTACTATGATTGCTTATGATTATTGCTTAGGTCCCAACTAAGTAGAGTGAGAAGGGTAACCATACAAATCTGTTATTGAAAACCTCTTTAACATGTAATTTCACTTTTACCCACATGTTCAATAAATCATCTCATTTTTTTTACTAGTAACAAACACGTGCTATGCACGTAAAATTTATAGTTTTATTTTAAACTATTTAAAAAATAAAATTTAATTAAATAGTTAAAATGTTAAATACCTCGGTTATTTTCTTTCTCCATATTTATCTCATCAACATTTTCAAATTTTTTTTCTTTGAATCTAACACAAAAGTGATGTTGCATTGATCTCATCAGTCAATTTTTAGAAGCAACAATTACTTGATATTTTTCATAATTAAAATACAGCAAGCAATAATAAACAAGTTAACACGTATCTCTAAACTTATGATAGAAATAGACAAATCTTTTTAAAATTAAAATTTTAATCATATCTTTATTATTAGATATTTGGAAGTTTATAGGTTTTAATTTAAATAAAAATATGGTATTGAGTTTCAATTTAAGGCATTAACGTCGTATTTGTCTTATTAAATTTTATGGCTTTTTTTTTTGGTTTCTAATTGAAATTATAAAATTAAATTAAAAGGTAAATTTTAATATTCAAATAATACAATTTCCACTATATTTTGTACTGACAATATTTATAGTGTTAATGCTATTAATTTAATTTTATAGTTATATTTGTGGATTTTCCAGACTCAACTAATTTAAGGCCCCACTTTATTAATGAAAAGGAAATACTATTTATACAAGACCAATAAGCAAAACAGAATTAGTTTTGCTAACTAATAAATAAGAAAATTACAATAGTAACCCTAGAACCAATATGCCCTCAAACGAATGGCAAAGGCATGAGTTTGCCACGTAAAAATGCAAGACGATCAGCAGACAAAGGCTTTGTGAATAAATCTGCAGGTTGCTGAGCAGTAGGCAAGAAACATAGAGAAAGCGATTTGGAAACAACCCGTTCGCGAACAAAATGAAGATCGACCTCGATGTGTTTCGTACGCCCATGAAAGACTGGGTTACGAGCAATCTGTAAGGCAGATTGATTGTCACAAAACAGAGTATGAGGGCCAACAACAATAAACAAATCCTTCAACAGTTGAGAAATCCAAGCTAATTCAGCTGTGGTAGCAGCCAATGCCCGATACTCAGCCTCAGTGGAGCTACGAGAAACAGTGGTTTGCTTTTTAGCAACCCACGAAATAGGATTTGGCCCAAGAAAAATTACCGAGCCCGTAGTCAAACGACGATCAGCAGGATTACCAACCCAGTCTGAATCAGAGAATGCAGTGAGAAGCAACGAGCACGAACGAAAACATAAGCCCAACATCAGAGTTCCTTGAAGATAACGAAGGATGCGTTTAACAGCAGTTAACTGAACCACAGTGGGCGAATGCATGAACTAAGATACTCGGCTAACAGCAAATGAGATGTCGAGACGAGTAAAAGTCAAGTATGTAAAGCACCAACCATACTACGATAGGCAGAGGCATCTTCTGAACTACACATAGGAGAATCAACATGTAACGAGCCGGCCGAACAAGGCGTAAACAAGGCTTGAACTCAGCCATGCCAAATTTCGAGAGAAGATCTCGAGTGTACTTAGTCTGAGTGACAAAAATGCCTGAAGCCTTACGTTGAACCTCTAGACCAAGAAAATACGTCAAGCTGCCCAAATCTGTCATATTAAAAGACTGTTTTAATTGAACAACCAGTAAGTCAATGTAAGACAAATCATTCCCAGTAAGCATAACATCCTCAACATAAAGAAGAAGGTAGGTGAGAGAGCCACCAACATTCCGAACAAAGAGAGACGGATCAGACAAAGATGCAACAAAGCCAAGAGATAACAACTGAGTTGTGAAGCACTCAAACCAAGCACGGGGTGCTTGTTTGAGACCATAAAGGGACTTTGTTAAGTCGACAAACATGCTGAGGAAATTGAAGATGAACAAAGCCTTGAGGTTGTTGCATATATACTTCCTCTTGAAGAGTGCCATTAAGAAAAGCATTCTTAACGTCTAACTAATGAAGAGGCCAATTAAAGTGTGCAGCCAAAGAAAGGACAATAGAACAGTCGGCTTCTTAACAACGGGACTAAACGTCTTAGAATAATCTACATCCTCCTGATGAAACCCCTTAGCTACAAGACGAGCCTTATAACGAGCCACACTCCCATCCGGATTACGCTTTACCCGATACACCCATTTGCAGCCAATCACATTTTTATGAGAGGGTAAAGGAACTAAAGACCAAATATTCTGGTCAACAAGAGTAGTAAACTCTTCGGACATAGCCTGCTGCCATTCATTAAGTTTGGAAGCTTGAGTGTAGGACGTAGGCTCTAAAATACTGTCAACAGAAGGCTGTGCTACTAGAAAAACCCTTTTTTTAACAATACCAGGTTTTAACCTTGTTTGCATAGGATGCAAATTTGAAGAAGTAGGTACAACAGAATTTTCAGCACCATTAATCATACCATCAACAGGCAAAGTAGATGGACAACCAATATCAGAAGTGCTAATAGAGATAGAAGGCACAGTGGATGAATCAACACAAGCAGCAGTGGTATCACAAGCAACAGACATAGTGTTATCACACATAACATTTTCAGTGAAATAGTACAAACCGAATTACCACCACCAACAGATGAACCACTAGATCCACTGGAACCTTGAGAAGCAGTAGGTAACAAAAGGGGAAGAAGTGAAGATAAAAAAGAATTAGGAGGGGAAGGTGAGAAGAGGCATAAGAAGAAGGAGAAGACACAGATGCAAAAGAAAAAACAGTCTCATCAAAGACAACATGGCGAGATATATATATACGTTCAGAGACAGGGTCAAGGCACAAGTAGCCTTTATAGCCAAGAGGATAGCCAAGAAAAACACATTGCTTAGTACGAGGTTGAAGTTTATTGGTGGTATAGGGACGAAGTAGGGGATAATATGCATACCCAAAAACTCGTAAATGACCATAATCTGGATGTGTAGAGAAAAGAGTCTCATAAGGAGAACAATGATCAAGAGAGGCAGACGGAAGACGATTTATAAGGAAAATAGCACAAGCAAATGCATGGAACCAAAAACGTAGAAGAACACAAGATTTAGACAGCAAGGAGAGGGTCATTGTAACAATATGGCGGTGTTTACGTTCAACTACACCATTTTTCTCAGCGGTATGAGGACAAGAACGTTGATGTAACACACCACGAGACTCAAAATATGTACGAAGAGAATGATTAACATATTCACCACCATCATCACTTCTAAAAACTTTTAGTTTAGAAGTTAACAAGTTTTCAACAAAAGGCAGAAAACGTTGAACAACAGAGGAAACTTCAGATTTTTGTGTTAAGGGAAAAATTCAAGAATACTGAGACATATCATCCACAAAAAGAACATAATATCGATGGCCATGAATAGAAATTTCAGGGGAAGGACCCTACACATCACTATGCACAATTTCAAGTGGTAAACAAATATAAGACATAGAAAAGGAAGTTTAGTTATTTTGCCATCAAGACAGTGTTTACAAACAGAAGGAGAAAGTGAAGTAGTAGCATTCATCAATGTGAGTACAGTATTAAGAACAACATTGTTTGGATGTCCAAAACGATCATGCCAAACATAACAAAAAGATTTATTATGTAATTGGGCAGAAAAGGAAAAAGTTGGAGAAGCACAGGGCTTATAGATGGAATTTGAAGGTAATGGATAGAGACCATTGACACTAGGTCCATGGAAGAGTACACGTCCCGACACTTTGTCCTGAATGGTGAAGGAATGAGCATAAAAAAGAGACACACAGTTATTATCAAGACAAAATTTATATAGAGAGAGAAGATTGGCTGATATATTTAGGACACGAAGAAGATTGGAAAGTAGAAAGTAGAAGAACCAGTGGAAATAGAAGTAAAACCTATATGAGTGATAGGTAAGGGCTGGCCATTGCCAACAGCAATATGTGATTCACCATTGTAGTCAGAAGAAGAAACAACAATTTTGGCAAGATCTGAAGTTAAGTGCGCATTACAACCTGAATCAGATAACCAAATCTGAGAACCAGTAGGAGTAGATGGCTGATTTGGTGACGCTTTAGCAGTACAATTAGCGGCAAGAGCAGCTAAATGTGCAGGAGAATGGCGACATCTGTAATCTTGATTCATGCGGTGATAACAGTCCAATGCAGTATGACCAAAACGATGACAAATTTGGCAAACAACACGGTTAGAAGAAGTAGGCAAATCAGGCTTAGTATTCAAGAAACCACCAGAACTATTATGACCTCCAAATCTAACCGAATTAGGGTTCGAAAAATTAGGCGAACCACGACCAGCAGAAATTTGACTACGGCCACCACCGTTATGATTACGCCACCGCCATGACCACGAGGAACAAAATTAGCCATCATAGCAAGAGCTGGAGCCGTCGTTGAAATATCATCCACTTTCGATTGTTGTTCAATCGTACTTTCCTCACAATTTAGTAAGACATGAAGATCCTCAAAGGAAAGAGAGTGCGAATGAGTACGAATGGTTGTTTTGAAGACATTATACACAGATGGAAGGCCACAAGCTTATTGACCAAATCTTTAATCCGCTGAATGTAAACATCGATCGTTTCCGTAGATTTCTTGGATATATTCTGTAATTCTGTTTTGAGACTAACAATATGCGTTCGAGTAGATGACGAAAAATGCTTCTCCAATTTATTCCAAACCTCCTTGGAGGTTGTACAACCAACAACATATGCCAAAGTCGTTTGAGACAGAGTAGCATTCAACAACGTAATAAGTGCTTGATCCTTCTCAAACCATTAAACATAGGCTGGATTTGGTACGAAGATTCCGCAGAAGTAATCACTGAAGCAGGAGCAGAAATTGATCCATCAATGTAGCCAAAAAGCTTGTGAGCTTTAAGGATCGACGAAATTTGAAACTTCCACAAAACATAATTAGTGGAATCAAGGTGAACAGTAATCAGATTGCAGATGTTTGTAAGAAGAACAATCGGAGAGTGAATAGAAGGAACCGATGAGAGAGACGAAGTTGTTTCAGAACTCTCAGCCGCCATTGCAAAGACGAAAAAAAAAATAAGAAACTACCAGGATAGGATGCTTATCAAGTCTGATACCATGTGGATTTTCAAGACTCAACTAATTTAAGGCGCCATAATGAAAAGGAAATACCATTTATACAAGGACGAATAAGCAAAACAGAATTAGTTTTGCTAACTAATAAATAAGAAAATTACAACAGTAACCCTATAACCAATAATATTTAGAAGAATATTTTATAGTCTATTTATACAGAAGGACCTAATCAAACAAATTTAGACAAATTTTATCGAGAAGATAAAAGATGTTAGTTTTTTTAAAAAATCTAATGTTATAGATTTTAAAGATTTTTTATAATGTTGTTGATTTTTGCCCAACTTGACATCAATAATTATTTGTTTATGTAAAAAGAAAACATATAAATTATTAATTGTTAAAAAAACTTACAAACACTCCCTACGAAAATGGGGCAGCGGTGAAGCTTCTAAATTATTATTATTATTATTATTATTGTTTTCTTTTTTTCTTTTTTTTTTAGTAAAAAACTTCAAAATTATTTAATTAAATATAAAAATAAAAAATAAACTTGGTTTTGAAAATTATTAATTTAAAATAAAAATACAGTATTAAATCTTTATAAATAGAATTACAATATTAAAATGAATGTAAACTTGGACATAACTGCCATCATATGTAATAGAATGTAAAAATGGGAAATTTACTCATGTGAAATAACTAAGATTTTTTTTTTAGTATAAATAACTAAGAATTCATAATCACAATGCCATTTTATTACACATTTTTGTCACTTCCTCAAAAAGAAATAAATACATGTTTTTGTCTATTGATGACTTTGGCCCAAAGTCCACTTACAAAACTAAAATAAGCCTAAATATAAAATGGTATCAAATATCAAGGAAAATTAAAAAAAAAAACTTCATCTAGACTCTTTTGACTCAACAATATCATGTTCCTTCGTGCCTCTACCTTATATATTTTGAACCATAAATATGTGATTGTTGAGGTATTTTCCAAAATAAAGAAAAGAGGAGGATTGTTGATGATGAGATGAAGAATGCTTTTAAATTTTTCATTCTTCTTTTTTAGAAAAAAAAACTTATGTACGTAATATGATGTTATGAAATTATTGAACCAGAAATTGGGAAAGAAAAAATTAAGATCATGTGAAAATGATGCATGCGCAAGGATAAAACTTTATTTTTAAATGATATGGACATATGAAATGATGCATTCAAATGATAGTTTTTAAAAATTGTGATATGAACATGAAATGATACATGTGGAAGATATAGTTTTTTATTTTTCTTAAGAAAAGAAAAATTTACCATGCAAATGGCCCCAAGTGATATAATATATACTTCATACCATTATTAATAGATTCTAATGCAATACTAGACCCTAATTTATGCATATAAAATGAATTGAAAATTTTTATGTGCCCTACATAGGAATGAGAAAATTAAATATGGGAAGAATAATGTACATGACTTCTGTTTTTTTTTTTTTAAAATGTGGTCAAAACTTCAAATTGATCCTCATTTTATAAAAATAAATAATAACAACAAAAAACACTGTTTATGCAAAGATTTGCACAACAGTGTGTTTCTGGTTGTAGCTCGAACCCGGCCTCCGGACCGACCTGACCACTTGGGCGGACCTGCACAAAAAGGTGAGCACTCCGACGATCAAGTCAGTATAGGTCGGATTCCAAGTCTAATTCGAAGCCAGAAATCATCGTACCTGATCGGGGAGTGAGGTCCCCTACTTATGGGTGGTGGTCCCGCTAATCTAGCGACCGTTACATTCGGTAATCTCGGGACCATCGGTTACATCCGGTAATCTCGGGGCCGACGGTTACGCCCGATAATCACGCCACAGACAGTTGCGCATCTCGGCCCATACCGGGCTCCCCGATGGGTCGGACCTGAGCCGGGCTCACCTCGGCCCTCACACTTGGCATTTGTCGGCGTTGGTGGCGGGCATCTCGGCCTTCCGAGCTGGGCGTGATTCATGAGTCATCTTGGGGCACCAATAGGGGTCTTCCACGTGTCCCGAGTATACCCTTCCCCAAACATTGGCCCCCTCTCTGTCTGGTCCGATCTCGACCTGGCAGAGAAGTTCATTCGACCTGCTTTGGACACGTGGCGACTTCCTATTCGTGGGAAAATACAACCGTCGCAGAAGATTTATCGTCGGAATATTCAAATATTCCGACGCTTCGGGTCAGAGGGGATCCCAGCCACTCGTTGATTACACGTGTACGGTGGGGAAGTTCCTTCGACGGGCTATAAATGCTCCCAATCCTTCAGGTCATACCTTACGTTCCTTGCATTCTTGGAGTTCGATCTGAAGGCAGCTCGAACCCTTGGTAGGTCGGTCTCTTCCCTCTCTCTTTCGAACATAATTGCCATGTCGTCCTCTATTAGCAGCAACCTAGGATCCGATCTAGCTCGTAGGTTAGAGGCCGAGCTCGAGGAGATAGAACACTTCAGAATCTCCGATGACGGGGAGGATAGCGATGCCTCCACTTCAGGTCAGGGTTTGGAATATCCTTCCAGGATACCTGAGCACTACCTCGGATCCCTTCGTAGGGGATTCGCTATCCCTGAGAACATCCTCCTCAGGCTTCCGGAGGAGGGGGAGAGAGCTGACCATCCTCCAGAGGGATGGGTCACTTTCTACTTCAAGATGTTTGAGTACGGCCTCAGACTTCCCCTTCACCCTTTTGTCCAAGAATTTCTCTTCTGGACTGGGTTGGCTCCGGCTCAAGTGGCCCCCAATGGGTGAGGTGTCATTTTCGCTTTGGCCATCCTCTTTTGGCTTCGAGCTCGGGATAGTGAGGAGGCCGAGCTGCTGGACGTAGACCAGCTCCTCGCGTGCTTCGAGGCAAAAAGGATAGCTAAGAAGCCTGGTCGGTTCTATATGTGCGCAAGGAAAGGCGCAGGTGGTATAGTTAAGGGGCCGACCTCCATCAAGGGATGGGTGAGGAAGTGGTTCTACGCTTCGGGGGAATGGCTCGCAAAGGACGAGTCAGGTCGTTCCTTATTTGACGTCCCCACTAGGTTTGGGAACCTAGGTACGGAGTAGCTCTTACTTTTCGTAATTTTCTTCTGTCATTCAGGTCTAACTCGGATTTTGTCTTCGTGCAGTTTCAATCCGACCAGTCCCCGAGCTTACGCAGGCCTCCTTCGATACTCTGAAATACTACAAGGAGCGCTTTCCGAGGGGTAGAAAGGTCGGAACCCTGGTGACTGACGAACTGCTGTTCGAGTCCGGGCTGCTAGATTACAACCCTGCAGTTCGTCCCATCGAATCCTCTAGGCCGAACTCTGAACTCGGTATGCCGAACTTGCATCCCCCCTTTTTTCCTCTAACCTTGTGTTGACCCTTGTTTTATCTTGTAGCCATGGTTTGTGGATTTGCAAGCGGCGTGAAGCGCAAGTCCAAGGGCCGAGCCCATGCTCTTGAGGCTGCCCAGAGTTCGAAACCGCCCACCCCTGCCGTGGCAGGGCCTGCCTCGGAAGATCCAGCCCGGTGATCGAGCTGGAGTCTTCCGGGGGTCCCTCGAGGGAGAAGCGCCCCAGGGATCAGGCCGAGGCGGTGGACGCCCAGACCGAGGCGGCGGACGCCCCGCCTTTGGGCGAGGAGGAGGCGAGGAGGAAGCCTCTCTAAAGCGAAGAAGGAAGAAAAAGAAGGCGATCTCTCCCTCGGAGGTCGGAGCTTGCAGGGTCTTGCCTGCAAGTTGGGCTGATCGGGTGGACAATCCTGCGGCCAGGATGGGCGGGACGTCCGATGTGACGGCGCGGTTCAGAATTGAGCCGTCAAGTCTCGGGGTGAGGGAGCAGGTGACCCGCATCTCAGCTGCGAGTTTGGACCGCTGCATAAGGAGGGCGTCCAAATTTGTGAGTGCTCCTGGGTCCGTTCTGCAGAGGACCATTGACTACGCTGCCGAGGTAAGACTAGTGCCCATTTTTTTTGCTTGATTTCGCCCAACAGATAGTTCGACCATACTGTTTCCTTGTACCATTTCTCAGGCGTTTGTTGCTTCCATTCAATCGGCTCTGGTTATAAAGGCCGAGCTGGATGGGAGAGAAGCTTTGGCAGCGAGGGAGAAAGAGGAGTTCTCCGCTGCCTTGGAGGCTGCTTCCTCCACCATGAAGGATGAGCTGCTGAAGGCTCACTCCGAGGTGGAGACTTTGAAGGCCGAAGTGGAGTCTCAGGCCGAGCTACTGAAGAAGGAGGAGGACAGGCGCAAGGCTCAACTCCGAGCTGCCCACGCCATCACCAGGGGCTTGGAGAGGGAGAAGTTCCAGCTCCTGAAGGAGAAGGACGACATGCTCCAGGCGCTCGAAGCGAAGGATAAGGAGTTGGAGCATGCGACTGCCGAGCTGGAGACGGCGAATGAGCGCCTCAGCAATGGAGTCCTGCTGGAGGAATCGTTCAGGCAACATCCTGACTTCGATGGATTTGCCAAAGACTTTTCTGACGCGGGCTTCAAGTTCCTCATGAAGGGCATTGCTTCCGACATGCCCGACCTTCAGATCGATTTAAGTGGTCTGAAAAGGAGGTATGCCGAGAAGTGGGCGTCTGGGCCTAGCGACACCCCTGGCCCCCAAGCGTTGGTGGATCGGTATGTCAGGGATCTGGATTCTGACTACTCCGATCCCGAAGAGGACCAGGTCGACTCCACTCAGGAGGGCGCTCCCCCAGCAGGCTCTTAGGCGACCACCCTTCATGAGGCTTTTCGCTGTTCTCCCTCCTTTTTCTTTTGTTTGTAAGTGTCAGGGCAGAGCTGCAAGGTCTATAAGCCTTGGCTCTGCTCTTTATTCAATAAAGAGACTCCCATTCGCTTCTACTTTGTTGTTAGTGACCTTTTCCTTCGCTTTTCCTTTGAACTGCAGCTAATGTCACCTCGCACCTCTTTACTTTTGAGGTCGCGCCTTTAATTAAAATAATTTGAAAGCTTGAGTTTGAATCTCTTAATGTTTAATCACATTGCACCAACTCTGGATTGTAACATTCCACCCTTAACTTAAAAAGGTAAAAAGGTCAAAATCCTAAGTCCGTAGCTGTTTTCATATCATTCTCGTACCCCCAAGTTCGGAGGCTTGATCACTTTGAACTTTCCACATCGCCCATTTGCCTTAAATGTTTGAATTTTAAATTCGTTAGTGGTTTTGGCATCGCACCTCGTACCCTTAGGCTTCGAAGGATTGAATTTGAACCAACTGCTGGAACGCGATCGCGTGGGAGTCCGTGGCCCCTATTTAATTTCTGGTCGAACTCGGAAGCACGAAATTAAATCATCACATTTATTCTGATCATAATGCTTTTGGAACAGCCGTTACAAATTCATTGAAAACCCTTTCGGCATTTCAAGGATAATAACGCTTCAGGTGTTTCGCGTTACACGGGTGCGCGAGGACATCTCCTTCCAGATCGGCCAATACGTACGTCCCAGGTCGGACTATGCCCTTGATCTCAAATGGGCCTTCCCAGGCCGGATCGAGGGCACCCACATGCGTTTGGACCCTCCTTAAGACCAGATGGCCGACCTGAAAGTCCCGAGGTCGAACGCGGGCATTATAATGTCTGGCCATCCTGCCCTGATATTCCGCCAGGCGTAGCTGGGCCAGTGCTCTTCTTTCTTCCAACAAGTCGAGGTTGAGGAGCAGCTCTTCCTCATTCATCGAAGGCTCGTAACGCTCTACTCTATCAGATGGCATGCCGATCTCAACCGGGACCACAGCTTCGGAGCCGAAGGCCAGGGAGAATGGGGTCTCACCCGTCGACCCCGTTGGGTGGTCCGGTACGACCATAGGACTTCTGGTAACTCCTCGGCCCACCTGCCTTTCTTGGAGTCCAATCTAAGTTTGATGCCTCGCTTGATGATCTTGTTGACCGCCTCCACCTGCCCATTCGCTTGCGGATGTGCGGGGGACGAGCTGAGGTGACTTATGCCAAGTTTGCTGCAAAAGTCTTTGAACTTGGCGTTGTCAAACTGCTTCCCATTGTCTGTCACTATGGCCTGTGGTATACCAAAGCGACATATGATGCTTGTCCATACGAAGGGCGTGACCCTAGATTCCGTTATGTGGGAGAGCGCTTCGGCCTCGGCCCACTTGGTGAAGTAATCCACAACAACCACCGCGAACTTGGTCTGGCTCTTGCCCAAAGGGAAAGGGCCAATGATATCCACCCCCCACTGCGCGAATGGCCACGGGGCCGAGATGAGGGTGAGCAGCTCGGGAGGTTGGTGGATTATGGTTCCGTAGCGTTGGCAATTGTCGCAAGTTCTAACGAACTTCTTGGCGTCCTAGCTGAGGGTCGGCCAATAGTATCCTTGTCGGATCACTTTGGCTGACAGCGACCGGGCGCCTGAGTGATTGCCGCACACTCCTTCGTGGATCTCTCTGAGGACGTACAGGCCCACTTCAGAGGTTAGGCATTTCAACAGAGGCAGGGAAAAGCCACGTCGGTACAATGCCCCATCTCGGATCACGAACCGAGCTGCCCTTCTTACCAACTTTCTGCGCTCCTCGGGGTCTTGTGGTGAGTTGCCCCTAATGAAGTCCGCGATCGGGTCCATCCATGAGGGTTCTGGAGCGCCGATCTTCATCAGATCTGGCTCTAAGATCGAGGGATTATCTAGGATCTCGACGGGGACCGACCTGGCCAGGTCGGTCTCGTACGCTGATGCTAACTTGGCCAAGGCGTCAGCATTAGAATTTTTCGCCCGCGGAATCCGGCTTACTTCGTAAGTTCGGAACTGGGCGAGGTATGATCTGACCTTGCTCAAATACTTCTCCATTCGGGTGTCTTTGGCTTGGTATTCGTCCTTGATCTGGCTCACAACCAGCTGGGAGTCACTGAAGACCTTAACACAAGAGGCCCCCAATGCTCGAGCGATTCGCAGGCCAGCAATAAATGCTTCATACTCAGCCTCGTTGTTAGAAGTCCGGAAGCTGAACCGCAAGGCATACTCAAATCGTTCACCCCCTGGTCTGAGCAAGAGGATCCCGACTCCGCACCCCTTCTCATTGGAGGATCCGTCGACGTAGACTGTCCAAGGCAGGTCGGACCCGCTCAGCTCGGAAGGTGGTGTGAGCTCGGCTATGAAATCTGCCGCTGTTTGCCCTTTCAACGCAGTTATGGGTTCGAACTGGATGTCGTACTCACTTAGCTCTATCGCCCACTTCATTAGGCGTCCGGAAGCTTCCGGCTTGTGGAAGATACTTTTAAGGGGCGAGTTAGTGAGCACCAGCATCGTATGGGCTTGGAAGTATGGTCTAAGTCGTCGGGCCGAGGTGACCAAAGCGAGAGCCAACTTCTCCATCTGAGGGGTATCTAGCCTCGGCTTCGGTCATAGCCTTGCTTGTGTAGTAGACCGGGTTTTGCCGCGCTTCCTCTTGCCGGATTAGGGCCGAGCTGACGGCACTGTCAGACACTGCTAGGTATAATTGGAGCTTGTCCCCCGGCATAGGCTTGACAAGCAAGGGTGCCGAACAGAGGTAGTTCTTCAATTGCTGAAACGCTTGCTCGCACTCCGCCGTCCATTCAAACGGCCCTTTCTTTCGTAAGACCTTGAAGAAAGGGAGGCACTTGTCCGTTGACCTTGAAACAAACCGGTTCAGGGCCGCAATCCTGCCATTGAGGCACTGAAGCTGTTTCAGCGTTTTAGGTGCCTCCATCTCGATGACGGCTTTAATCTTTTCGGGGTTGGCCTCGATTCCCCGGTTGTTTACCATGAAGCCAAGGAATTTTCCCGAGGAGACTCCAAAGGCACACTTAGCAGGGTTGAGCTTCATTTGATATGTCCTCAGAACCTCGAAGGCTTCGGCCAGGTCGGAGAGATGCGACTTAGACTGCTTGCTCTTGACAAGCATGTCGTCCACATACACTTCCATATTCCGGCCGATCTGCTTGGCGAACATTTTGTTCACCATTCTCTGGTAGGTCGCTCCTGCGTTCTTTAACCCGAAGGGCATGACCTTGTAGCAATACAGACCTTGGTCTGTTATGAAAGCGGTATGACCTTCATCTGGGACATGCATCTTGATTTGGTTGTACCCAGAGTAGGCGTCCATGAAAGTGAGCAGTTCGTGCCGGCTGTGTAGCGTCGACGAGCTGATCGATCCTCGGCAGTGGGAAGCAATCTTTCGGGCATGCCTTATTTAAGTTCGTAAAATCTACGCACATTCTCCACTTGCCGTTAGATTTTTTAACTAATACAACATTGGAGAGCCACTCGGGATACGAAATTTCTCTTATGTATTCAGCTGTCAAAAGTTTGTTAACTTCCTCAACAATTACATCACTCCTCTCCTTGTTTATAAGTCTTCTCTTTTGTTTCACAGGTCGGAATGATGGATCTATGCTGAGGCGATGCGTCATAATTCGCGGGTCAATGTCAGGCATGTCCTCATGGGACCATGCAAAGACGTCCAAGTTGGATCTGAGGAAGTGGATTAGCTCCTCTCTGTCGGTGGCCCCCAGCTTGGTTCCTATGCTTACCTGCTTCTCGGGACTAAGCAGAGGAACAAGCTCGAGCTCCTCAGTGGGTGCGGCAAACTCCTTCCTCGGCAGGTCGGCCTCGAACTCGAGCGTCCCATCCCTGAGAGTTTCGAGGGCGCAGACCGATGGGCCTTTGAGTGCGGCGGCATAACACTCCCTCGAAGCGCTTGTTCTCCTCGGACCGTGCCCACGCCGTTGGGGGTGGGATACTTCAAAACTTGATGAAGTGTTGAAGGAATGGCCCGAAAGGAGTGGATGATGGGTCTCCCAAAGATGGCGTTATAGGCCGACCTACCGTCAACTACCACGAACTCGGCCATTTAAGTGATCCGGGTTTGGTTCTGCCCCAGCGTGACCGGCAAGTCGATGCAACCCTCTGGGATGACCGACTCTCCAGAGAACCCAACCAGCGGCGTCGGGCTTCTCTTCAATTGCGACCTCGTCCAGCCCAAGGCGAGGTAGGTCGGTAAGGACAGGATGTTAGCGGATGCGCCCCCGTCTACCAGCACTCTTCTAACCACCACATGATCAATCAAGGGAGCAATCACAAGAGCATCATTGTGGGGCAGGTGTACCTCCTCCAAGTCTACACCGTCGAAGGTGATTAGGCAGGTCGGCCCCTGCTCCCTGATGACGCACACCTCGCGTCTGGCTGCACGGGCTAACTCCTTTCTTTTATGTCCGGATTGACCCCCGCTTGGCCCTCCAAAGATGGTATTGATGACCGCAGGTCGGTCGGTGCGCCGGGGTGGCGTCCTTGAACGCTTTCGCTCCTCCTTTTTCTCTGCTGAGCCGGTCCCGGGCTTTCCCACAAACTTCTTGAAGTAGCCGTCTTGAATCAGATCTTCAATTTGGCGCTTCAATTCCCAGCAGTCCGACGTGTTGTGGTCGTGCTCCCGATGAAAGCGGCAATACTTGTCCTTGCTGCGCCTCTCCGGGGCTCCCCGAAGTTTCTCCGGACGCTTGAATAGTTTTTCCATTCCAGAATCCTCGATGTTCGTTAGGATCTCGGAGATTGGAATCGTTGTTGGGGTGAAGCGCTCGTAGGGTCGGCTCCTGGTAGGTCCGTTCTCCGCCCTTCGATACTCAGCTCGGCCTCTGGAGAAGGATCCCTTGTCCTTGGACTTGGGATCTGCCCTTTCATCTTTTCCACTTCTGCCCCGGCCGATCTTTCGTTCAGGTCGGCCGGTTTTGGTTCGGAGGAGCTCCTGTCCATCGATGACTTTCTTTGCCTTCTGGAGCACCTCGGCGAAGGTGGCCCGGGGCCTCCTCTCCAAGTTTCACCGTGAGGGCCTCATCGGCTAGACCTGTGAGGAAATAACACATGGCCGAGTCATCGGAGCAGTGTGCGACCTTCAATTGCTTCTCCTGGAATCTGGTGACATACTCCCGCAGCGTCTCCCCCTCCTTCTGCCTGATGGTGGCGAGATGGGTCGCTGTCTTTTTGTCGTAGTGCCGAGAAGAGAACTGGGCGAGGAACTCCCTTCTCAACTGGGAGTAGGTCGAGATCGACCTGGCTGGCAGTCTCCGGTACCACAATCGCGCGCTGCCAGTAAGCGCGATCTGGAAGGCGCGGCATTTGATTGCGTCTGATGCCGCTTGGAAGTCCATGAGGCCTTCAAAGACTTCAACATAGTCCTTGGGGTCCTTCGTCTCGTCATAAGGCTTCACGGTAGGAGCTTTGAACTTCGGGGGGATCGGTGCTTCCAAAACGTCCGAGGTGAAAGGCGATTCTCCCAAGTCGCCATCGTTCAGTGAATCGTCTTTCTGCTCACATTTGGCCTTTAAGGCCTCCACTTGAGCATCGAGCTCCCCCCTCAGCTGGTCGAACTCCTCCCTTGTGATTATCCCTGCGGGGTTGTGAGAGGATTCAGCCTGCTGGTTGGAGTCCTGTGGGAGCGGGATGACGACTGCCCTTTTTGGAGAGACGAGCCTCTCTTTCGGTTGAGATGCTCGCGGAGGTCTCCCCTCTGGCGAGCGTACCCCTCACTCCCGTTGTCTTCGGGACGTTCCTCCTCGGCCGGGCCGAGGTGGGAGCCCCTTTGCTCGCGTACGTGCATGCGCGTCGCCCGATTTTCAGATCGGGACCCCGCGCCTGCAGCTAGCACCATTTCGTTATACATCGCCTCCATGGAGCGCATTTGCGTGCGCATTGCCTCCATCTCTCTCTGGAGCGCATCAAAATCCTCGCTTGTTGGAGTCGGGGCTGGACCTCGAGCGCCCTTCTTAGAGGTCCCACCTCGACCACGGATGGCCTTGGACGTCCTCGGGTGTGCAGGCGGCAGGGCAGGCGCGCTGTGATTCGTGCCGACCTGCGGAGGGGTTCCGCTGCTAGGCCGTCGTGACCTTGCCCCTCTACCGCCGCTGCTCCGACCTCCCTCTGGTGGGCATCGCTGGCAGCCAGAGTCCTTCGATCCGTCGTATTGGTCGAATTCGCTGGTTGAACCATGTTCGCTCGCGTGTTGGTTTAAAGGAATTGGGATGACTTAGATTGTCAGTCGGTTCCCACAGACGAAGCCAAATGTTTATGCAAAGATTTGCACAACAGTGTGTTTCTGGTTGTAGCTCGAACCCGGCCTCCGGACCGACCTGACCACTTGGGGGACCTGCACAAAAAGGTGAGCACTCCGACGATCAAGTCAGTATAGGTCGGATTCCAAGTCTAATTCGAAGCCAGAAATCATCGTACCTGATCGGGGAGTGAGGTCCCCTACTTATGGGTGGCGGGTCCCGCTAATCTAGCGACCGTTACATTCGGTAATCTCGGGACCGTCGGGTTACATCCCGGTAATCTCGGGGCCGACGGTTACGCCCGATAATCACGCCGCAGACAGTTGCGCATCTCGGCCCATACCGGGCTCCCCGGTGGGTCGGACTGAGCCGGGCTCACCTCGGCCCTCACACTTGGCATTTGTCGGCGTTGGTGGCAGGCATCTCGGCCTTTCCGAGCTGGGCGTGATTCATGAGTCATCTTGGGGCACCAATAGGGGTCTTCCACGTGTCCCGGAGTATACCCTTCCCCAAACAAACACTATGACCATTAATGGCTTGACAGCATAAACAAAAATAATATACAATATAAATAGGGTTGAGGTCATTTTTCTAATGCATTATAGAGGAAAATGTTCCATATGCGTTCTCAGTATAGTGGAGAATTTCATGCACCTATTCGAAAAATCCTCGAAGGTCACACTACTCAGTCTTCGATCTAAGGTGTAGGAAACTTGTGAATGTGTGTGAAATGCATGATGATGCAAAATAAAATTTACAAAAAAAATCATTACTATAAAAAAACAATCATTTGATTTTTTTTTCTTGAATATTTACAATAATATGAATAAAAAAAACAATAAAATAGACCAAACAGATTACAAAAGGATAATAAATGACAAAATATTAGGATTGACCCTCTAAAGTTGTCCACAGTGGAGACTCCCTAGAGATGATTGGTCACCTAAAAAAATGGTATTAGTTTTAGTTCGGGACTCGAACGTCAGTTACATATTTTATATTAAATTATCCTATTAATTTATTGGTCCAAACAATAAAATGATTTTTTTTGTTTTATTTTAATCTCACACCAAAAATAACCCAAAAATATTCAATTTTAAGCCCAAGAAAACACCGAAAAAATGGCCCCAAAATTCACACTGAAAACAACCCAAACAATTTTCAATTTTCAGTTCAAAACAGTCCTAGAATTGTTAATTTTCACACCGAAAACAGTAAAAAAATGTTGAATTTTCCAGCCCAAAAAACAGTCCAAATTTTGTTAAATTTCAAACAGCCTAAAATCTCTACCAAGATGCACACGAAAAAAAAACGGTTTTACCCACCCACATAAGGGGGGAGATTCGTCAAGGTCGTCGACTCTCACTGTCGCACTCCACGTCGCCGTCGGAGTTGCCGCCACTGGAGTGTGATGGAGTATGAGAGAAGATAGATGGTTGTGGTTGATTTTTAGAGTGAGAAAGTGTGAAGAAGAAAATGAGACTATAATAGGGTAAACGAGGAGAGAGTGGTGTTTTACTTAAAATAAATTTTAGAAACAAAAATTCCAAACTTTTTCATTTCCACCCTGTTGTTTGAGCCCTCTTTATATAAGGCTCAAAAGAATCCATTTTTTAGATTGTTAAATCTTTTAACTGAATATCCAGCGTGTTAAATAAAAAATAAAATTTAAATTTATTTTAAAAAACCCAACCTTAACTGAAAAATACAGGAAATAAAATCAATGGAAATTTGAAGTCAATTTCAAACTCAAAATTTCATATATATATATATATATTGATTTATTTTTTTGAATATTTCATTTTTTAAGATTGTTTTTGGTATATTTCAAATTTTGAAAACCTCGTAGCCTTAACCAAAAAAAATCAAAATTCAAATTCAAACCCCATAATTATTCTAAAAACATTTGAGTTTCTTCTTTTTTTTTAATTAAAGATAAAAATATATATTTCTAATTTCTTTTTTTTAGACAAATAAATTTGGGCTTGACCAAATACAGTGTCTACATCGGAAAACATGACGTGATGTTTCGCCCGAAAGGTGAAATTAGACCAGCTTGGATGTGCAATACCGAGTTGGTTGGGGGATTTGCAAGTTCTTCGTTGAATCAATTCTTGTACAAAGTCTTCTTAGATGTCGACACGTGATAGGGATTAAAACGGCCTCGAACAACACGGAAAAAAAAATTAAACTTGCTAATTGCCATACCTCAACTTCTCCAAATTTAATTAGTCTAAAAAGTTTTATTAGAAAGAAACATAGGCTGACTATTCAATGCTACTCTTTAATTATTTGAATGGTCGAGGATGGATGGATGATAACATACTAATCATAAAAGTTCCATGCTTGGTGTGTGAACCCATTTATTTCAATGACTTTTTAATTTAGTTCTCCACTTTTTCCGTTTGAAGAGTTTGATTTTAATCATATTTGAAAGCACTGATTATCGAAAAACTATAAATTTAAATGAATAGATCATCGAGACAAATATAGGGGTTGTAACGTGTGAAGAGTTGTCAAATATAAAGAGTTGGTAATTACTCCGAAGATGGTGAGAAATATAATTTATAACTTTAGTTTTTAAAACTTTCAAATCTGTATCTAATAGATCTACAAAAAAGTATATAATACGGTATCTATCAACTTTCAATTGTGTCTAGTAACTTCGTTAAACTTAAAAAAAAATGTTTACGTAAACTTCGATTTTGTTGAATATGTTCATGGATTTTAAATTTTATATAATAATAGGTCATTGACATAATTAATATTTTGTAAATCTTAATAGACTTATTAAATACAGAATTCAAACTATATTATAATAGATTGGGTAATTTGAAAAATGTAGAAACACCTGGTCGTAACACATAATTTCAAGGTCCATTATACTTTCTTAAAGTTTAGAGACCATTAGAAAGTGTAACACTGAAAGACTTATAAACACAAATTTTTAAATTGAAAAAATCGAAATAGGTTTTAAAGGGGACTAAAGGAGTTATTTGTTGAGTTCAATAAAAAACGTGGATGAGAATCTCAATTAAAAGGTGACGTCAACATGAACTTTGCTCAACAGTATTGACATCTTCTCTAACTATGAAGTTGTAAGTTCGAATCCTTCGCTTCACTTGTTGCACTCAAAAAATAAAAATAAATAAAGCGAGCTATATACACTTTTTTTTGTGTAATGTAATAATTTTTTTTTGTGTAATCTAAATAATTATATGTGGAAGGAAAAAGGCGAAAAAAAAGAAAACAAAAGAAAAAAGAAAAGAAAAGGAAAAAAGTGACAGTTGCAATTAGAAAATGTGTCTGCAAAAACTCAAAAGCCAACCCAAACGACATCGTATCTTCACTCCAACCGGCAGACGGGACCATCCCCAAATTCGGGGGGGAAAAAGGAAGAAATAAAAGAAAAAGAATCATCAATTCAAAATTTCCAATCCAAATTTCTCCAGTCACCTGCTTCTTTGAAGTCGAATTTTGAGTCTCATCGAATTCGTCCTGTTTTCGCCATTTTCAATCCTGAAAAACAGATATATGATATTGATTTAAGGCGTTGGAATTGGTGCCTTAATTGGCTAGGGCTGTTGCTCCCGGATCTGCGGAATTCAATGGCGGATCAGGAGGAGGAGGACCTCCGGACGGCTCTACGGATGAGCATGCAGCAGCACTCGCCGCCGGAAACCAAACGGAGCAAGCCCAGGGATTCCCCACTCGGACCTCCGACTTGCTCATCGGAGAGTCTCCGGAAGTCAAGACCCGGCGGTTGCAGCGGGAGCTTATGGCTGCTGCGCTGAAAAAGCGAATGCTGGCTTCTAAGAGCTATTCCCAAGCGGTTGGTTCTGCATCAAAATAGGGGAAGAAAGACAGGAGTTTAGTGTGAAGGATGTGAATTTGGGAAGGAATTGTTGGAGAGTGAAGCCAACCAGTTGTTTTCATGGTGTCGGGGACGGGGTTTCCAAGGAATACTTGCGCAATGGGAGGATATCAGGCATAAGGTGTGCTAAATTTTCTGTTCTAGCATCGCTTTATTTATGTTGCAACTTGATTTCTGCATGATAGAGTAACGAACTATCATGGAATAATAGGGCTGCAAGTGGAATTGATGCTCGTAGTTAGAATAGGACTTCACATTTTTTGAATTTTAA
>NW_028275175.1:0-48366 GCF_013281855.1 Momordica charantia | reverse complement strand
TTCTTCTTGTCTTTTTTTTTTCTTTCAGCTTCTTGGTATTCATATCTAACTCGAACTTTTACTTTGTGCAGTATAGATCAAGCCGATTCCCGAGCTCGGTCAAGCCACTTTTGACACCTCAAGTATTACAAGGAGACCTTCCCAAGGGAAGGAAGATCGGGAACCTGGTCACGACAAGCTTTTCCTGGAATCGGGGCTTCTTGACTACAACCCCTTGGTTCGACCAATCGAAGCTTCGAGGCCAAACTCCGAGCTCGGTGAGTCGTGTTCGATCTCCTTTCAACTTTTATTTCAAGTTTCACTTCTGACATTTCGTCTTATTCGCACTGCAGCTATGGTGTGTGGATTCACAAGCAGCGTGAAACGCAAGTCTAAGGGCCGTGCTCACGCCCTTAAGACAATTCAAAGCTCTGACCAAGTTACCCCTGCTGTGGATCAGAATGCAGCCCAGGACCAGGCGGGTCCATCTTCTGCAGCTCCAACTCTGGTGATCGAGTTGGATTCGTCCGGGAGCGCTCCAGAGAGAAGCGCTCAAGGAATGAGTCCGAGGCCTTGGACGTGTCACCTCTTCGTGAGGTGAAAGAGTGCTCTCCTCTGAAGAGGAGAAGAAGAAGAAGAAGAAGACCACCCTCCTCCTCGATCGGGGTTGGACCCCGAGGCCCCCTGCCTTCAAGCCTCGCCGACCTGGTAGATGACCCTGAAGCTCGGATGGGGGGCACATCCGATGTGAGGATGCGATTCAGATGGAACCGTCGAGCTCCGGGGTGAAGGACCAAGTGTCACGCATCTCGGCTTCATGCTTGGATCGCTGTCTAAGGAGAGCGTCCAAGTTCATAAGTGATCCGGGGTCGTGCTGCAACGAACCAGACCATGCTGTTGAGGTAAGATATGCCCTTACACTTATTTTTTCGTATTACAGCTTTCTGACCTGACTTTGCCTTTTATGTCTTGCAGGCGTTCACTGCCTCCATCCATTCAGCAGTCATGATCAGGCCGAGCTGGATGGAAGGGAGGCCTTGGCAGCGAAGGAGAGGGAGAATTCCTCTGCTGCCCTGGAGGCTGCCACTACGCTCAAGGGGGAGCTGCTGAAGACTCGGAGCGAGGTGGACATCTGAGGGCTGAGGTTGAAGCCAAGCCGAGCTGCTGAGGAGGGAGGATGAAAGGCACAAGGGCCACCTCCGAGCTGCCCACGCTATCACTAAGGGGCTGGAGAAGGAGAAGTTCCAACTCCTTAAAGAGAAGGACGACCTGCTCCAGGCCTTCGAAGGGAAAGTCGCTACAATTGGGCGTCTCAATGCTGAGCTGAGGGCAGAGAAGGAGCGTGACCAACGGGGCTCTCCTTGAAGCAGCCTTCAGGCAACACCCAGATTTTGATGGGTTTGCTAAAGATTTTAGCGATGCAGGCTTCAAATTCCTGATGAAGGGGATTGTGCTGACATGCCACACCTCCAGGTCGACCTCGGCGATCTGAAGAAGAAGTACGCTGAGAAATGGGCTTCTAGGCCTAATGGCACCCCAGGTCCTGCATCCCTGGTGGACAAATATGTCAGAGATCTAGACTCTGACTACTCCGACCTAGAGGAAGAGGAGCTCCTAGCCAAGAGCCCAACGAGATCGGCACTACGCAAGAGGAGGTTCCTTCTCAGCAGGATGGATCTCAGGAGGTTAACCTTCTAGGCTCCCGGGGCGAGTTGTCTTCCCACCGGAAGTAGCTGAGACTCTCTCTCCTTATCTTTATATATATTTTGTAAGTCTTTTGGCAGAGCTGCAAGGTATATAAGCCTTGGCTCTGTCCTTTTTAATCAATGAAAGTTCCATTGCTCCAATTCTATCTGTTCTTCTGTTACTTCTTTTGGGTTTTTAACCTTGCAACTTTGAACTTACACAATGAATAAATTCATCTCGCACTTTTAACCATAACTTTTTGTAAGTTTAAAGGCTTGTGAGATAACTCTCTTTCACATCGCACCTCTTTCCTAAGGTTTGAATTGAGAGTTTTTATTAAACTTTAACATTTCTCCTCGACTCGGAAGTCCAAAGATGAAATCAAGCAATTTGAACTTAAACTCAAATGTTCCAGGTTTTGAATTTTAAGTTCATAATTAGTACTCACATCGCACCTCGAACCCGTAGGTTTAGAGGATTTGAATTTTCTGAACCTTTAACATCGCACCTTTAACGTTCAAAGGATTGAATTTTGGATCGTAATGATTTTGACATCGCACCTCGAGCCCGTGGGTTCTGAGGTTGCCGACTTTAAGCCTTGCGGGAGTTCGCGGCCCCCATTTAATTTCTAATCGAACTCGGAGTTATGAAATTAAATAACCCCATTTACCGAAAGTTCCGCCCCTTGAAATTTTCACAAGCCCAATTTGGGGACTATTTTGACATTTCAGGGGTAATAGCGCTTCAAGTGCTCTGCGTTCCATGGATGCGCAAGCACTCTTCCCTCAAGGTCGGCCAGCATATAAGTTCCAGGTCGGACTATAACCTTTTACTTCGAATGGTCCCTCCCAACTTGGGTCAAGGGTGCCGACATGACTCTGAATTTCCTTAAGACCAAATGTCCGACTTGGAAATTTCGAGGTCGCACTCGGGCATTGTAATGTCTGGCCATTCTGTTCTGTTACTCTGCTAAGCGCAGCTGAGCCATTTCCCTTTTCTCTTCCAACAGTCCAGGTTAAGGAGTAGCTCTTCCTCGTTCTTAGTTGGCTCGTACTGCTCTACCCTGTCGTTGGTATGCCGATCTCGACTGGTACAACAGCTTCGGAACCAAAGGCTAGTGAGAACGGAGTTTCGCCGGTTGACTCCCTTGGGGTGGTTCGATATGACCACAGAACTTCAGGTAGCTCCTCGGCCCATCTTCCCTTTCCGGAGTCCAATCTTAGCTGAGCCCTCGCTTTGATTCTTGTTTATTACTTCAACTTGTCCATTCGCTTTTGGATGCGCAGGGACGAACTGAGGTGGCTTATACCAAGTTTTCTGCAAAAATCCTTGAAACTTTGCATTGTCAAACTGTTTTCCGTTGTCCGTCACAATAGCATTGGTATGACAAAGCGGCACACACGTTTGTCCATACGAACGACGTGATTTGGACTCTGTGATGTGGGATAGGGCCTCAGCTTCGGCCCACTTTGTGAAGTAGTCCACAGCGACAAATGCGAACTTTGTTTGTCCTTTGCCAAGAGGAAAAAGACCTATGATATCCACCCCCCATTGCGCAAATGGCCATGGGCCGAGATAGGGGTGAGCAGTTCGGGAGGTTGATGGATATGTTTGCGAAACGCTGGCAGTTGTCACACGCTCTCACAAACTGCTTTGCATCTGCTCGACACTAGGCCAATAGTACCCTTGTCGAACCACCTTGGCCGACAACGACCTGGCGCCAGAGTGGTTTCCACACACCCCTTCATGAACTTCCCTAAGAATGTAAAGGTCTTATTCGGGAGTCACACACTTGAGGAGAGGCAGGGAGAAGCCGCGTCGGTACAACATTCCTTCTCGGAGTGTGAACCGAGCTGCTCTTCGCGCCATCTTCTTTTGCTCATTCGGATCTTGCGGTGGGTTTCCTTTGATGAATTCCACGATTGGGTCCATCCAAGTAAGTGATGGGTATCAACCTCCATTACATCTGGCTCCAAGATTGAAGGAGTGTCCAAGATTTCGACCGGGACCGATCTAGCCAGGTCAGTCTCGTATGCTGATGATGCCAACTTGGCTAAGGCGTCTGCATTAGAGTTCTCAGATCTTGGAACTTGACTCACCTCGTAAGTCTCGAACTGGGCAAGGTGCGATCTGACCTTGCTCAGATATTTTTCCATCCGGGGGTCCTTTGCTTGGTACTCCTCCTTGATCTGATTTACAACTAGCTTGGAGTCACTAAAGACCTTTATGCGACTGGCCCCCAGTCCTTTGGCAACGCGCAGGCCTGCTAGGAGTGCTTCATACTCGGCCTCATTATTTGACGTCCGAAAGTTGAACCGCAGAGCATATTCGAATCACTCACCTCCTGGTGCGAGCAAGAGGATTCCTGCCCCCCACCCCCTCTCGTGAGAAGATCCATCAACGAAGATCGTCCACGGGAGGTCGGATTTGACCGACTGAGGTGTGGGAGTGAGCTCTGCGATAAAGTCGGCTACTGCTTGTCCTTTCATTGCAGTTCTGGGCTCGAACTGGATGTCGTACTCGCTCAACTCCAATGCCCACTTCATCAGACGCCCTGATGTTTCAGGCTTAAGGAAGATATTCTTCAGGGGCAAGTTTGTAAGTAGTACGACCGTGTGCGCTTGGAAGTACGGCCTAAGTCTTCGGGTCGAGGTGACTAAAGCGAGGGCCAGCTTCTCCATTTAGGGATATCTGGTCTCAGCCTCGGTCATGGCCTTACTGGTGTAATAAACGGGGCTCTGGCTTGCACCCTCCTGCTTGATCAGTGCCGAGCTGACGGCGCTAGCAGATACCGCTAGGTACAAATGGAGTTTTTCCCCTGGTAGTGGCTTCGCGAGTAGAGGTGCTGAGCAGAGATAGTCTTTTAACTGTCCCAGCGCTTGTTCACACTCTTCCGTCCATTCGAACGGTCCCTTCTTCCTAAGAACTTTGAAGAACGGTAGACACTTGTCTGTCGATCTTGACACGAACCTATTCAAGGCTGCGATCTTGCCATTGAGGCACTGAAGCTGCTTTAGAGTCTTGGGTGCCTTCATCTCGAGCACGGCCTTTATCTTCTCTGGGTTTGCCTCAATCCCAGGGTTATTAACCATAAAACCAAGGAATTTTCCGAGGAGACTCCGAAGGCGCACTTGATCGGATTGAGCTTCATTTGGTACTTGTGTAGTACTCCAAAGGCTTCGATCAAATCGGAAAGATGCGACTTTGACTGCTTGCTCTTGACAAGCATGTCGTCCACATACACTTCCATATTCCGACCGATCTGCTTGGCGAACATTTTGTTCACCATCATTTGGTAGGTCGCACCTGCATTCTTTAGGCCAAAAGGCATCACCTTGTAGCAGTGCAGACCTTGGTCTGTTATGAACGCGGTGTGATCTTGGTCTGGCAAATGCATTTTATTTTAATTTGGTATCCGGAGTAGGCATCCATAAAGGTGAGTAGCTCGTGCCCGGCTGTGTGTCCACGAGCTGGTCGATCCTCGGAAGGGGGGAAGCAGTCTTTTGGGCATGCCTTATTTAAATTTGTAAAGTCCACGCACATCTCCACTTCCCGTTGGATTTTTAACTAATATACAACGTTAGATAGCCACTCAGGATATAAATTTCTCGTATATATTCAGCTTTTAAGAGTTTGTTTACTTCCTCAACAATTACATCACTCCACTCTTTATTTACAGGTCTTCTCTTTTGCTTTACAGGTCGAAATGATGGGTCTATGTTGAGACGATGCACCATGATCTTTGGGTCGATACCAGGCATGTTCTCGTGAGACCATGCGAAGACGTCCGAGTTAGACCTGAGGAAGTTGATCAGTTCTTCCCTGTCAGTGGTCCCCAGCTTGATTCCTATGCTTACTTGTTTTTCGGGGCTAAGTAAAGGAACAAGCTCGAGCTCTTCTATTGGCGGGGAGAACTGCTTTTTGCCTTCCTTTGGTAGGTCGGCCTCTGACTCCTGCAACTTGCCACGATTGGTTTGTTCTTCCAGGGCGCATACCGCCGATCCTTGAGCGCGGATGCATAACACTCCCGTGAGGTTTTTTGCTCACCTTGGACCGTGCCCACCCCATTCGGGGTTGAGTACTTCAGGACTTGATGCAGTGTGGAGGGGACGGCCCGAAATGAGTGGATGACGGGTCTCCCGAAAATGGCGTTATAGGCCGATCTGCCATCGATCACCACGAACTCGGCCATCTGCGTTACTTGGGTATCATCTTGCCCGATAGTTACCGGCAGGTCGATGCACCCTTCAGGGGAGACCGATTCTCCAGAGAATCCAACCAAGGGTGTTGGACTCTTCTTCAATTGTGACCTGGTCTATCCCAATGCTAGATATGTTGGGAGGGACAAGATGTTGGCAGATGCGCCTCCATCAACCAATACTCTTCGGACCAGGACGTGATCAATCAGAGGGGCGATCACCAGTGCATCGTTGTGAGGCAAGTGAACCCCCTCCAGGTCGGCGTCACCAAAAGTGATGGAGCAGGTGGGCTTCTGCTCCCTGATGATGCATACTTCGCGCCTGGCCTCCGAGCTAGCTCCTTTCTCTTGTTTCCGGACTGGCCCCCGCTCGGACCTCCGAAAATAGTATTGATGACCGCAGGCCGGTCTTCTCATCGAGGTGGCGTTCTTGAACGCTTCCTCTCTTCCTTTTTTCGACCGAGTTAGACCTCGGTTTGCCCACGAATTTTTTGAAGTAGCGGTCTTGAATGAGGTCTTCAATTTGGCGCTTCAACTCCCAGCAACTTGTCGTATTGTGGCCGTGATCGCGATGAAACGGCAATACTTATCTTTGTTGTATTTTTCTGGGTCTCCTCGGAGCTTCTCAGGTAGCTTGAGGAGTTTTCCATCCCGTTTTCCTCGATGTTCGTGAGTATCTCGAAGATGGGGATGGTGGTTGGAGTGTACCATTCATAAGGTCGGCTCCGGGTAGGGCCGCTCTTCGTCCTACGGTACTCTGTTCTACTACTGGAGGAGGATGGTCCCTTTTCTTTGGACCTGACATCAGTCCTCCTTTTCTCCTGGCTTAGTTTTTTCTGATCGACCTGCTTTTCAGGTCGGCCAGTCTTGGTTCGGAGGAGCTCTTGCCCATCAATAAATTTCTTCGCCTTTTGCAATACTTCGGCGAAGGTGGCTGGAGCCTCCTCCCCAAGTTTTATGGTTAAGGTCTCATCGGCCAGGCCTGTGAGGGAGTAGCACATGGCCGAATCGTCGGAGTAGTGCACGACCTTTAGCTGCTCCTCCTGGAACCTTGTGACATATTCTCTCAGCGTCTCTCCTTCCCTCTGCCTGATTGTGGCAAGGTGAGTCGCTATCTTTCTGTCATAATTCTGAGAGGAGAACTGACTGACGAATTCCTTCCTTAGTTGGGAGTAGGTCGAGATCGACCTGGCCGGCAGTCTTCGGTACCACAGGCGCGCGCTGCCGGTAAGCGCGATCTGGAAGGCGCGGCATTTGATCGCATCCGTCGCCGCTTGAAAGTCCATGAGGCCCTCGAAGACCTCAACATAGTCTTTAGGGTCCTTAGACCCGTTATAGGGCTTCATGGCGGGAGTCTTGAACTTCGGAGGGATTGGAGCCTCCAGGATGTCCGCAGTTAATGGCGATTCTCCCAAGTCGCCATCGTCGAACGAACAGTTTTTCTTTTCGCACCTGGCCTTAAGCGCCTCGACCTGCTCATCGAACCTGTGCTTCATCAGGTCGAACTCTTCCCTAGTGATCACAGCTTCTGGTGCTAGAGGCTTGTATTTTGATTGAGCCTTAGGTTCGAGTTGGAGAATTCTGGGGAGTAGGAAGGAGAGTCTTCCGGCTCCCGAGATGCTCTCTTCTTCTTTTCAGTGAGATGCTTTCTCAGAACATTGTCCCGCAAGCTGTAATCCACTCTCCATTGTTGGGAATGGGCTCGCGATCGCCAGGTTGGATAGATGGAGCTTCCTTTTCTCCAGGTGCGCCCGAAGCTATAGAGGGAGACGCAGTTTGGTTAACACGCGTTGCCTCGGCGTACATTTCTTCCATTATGCGCAATCGATGGCGCATATCATCCAACTCGCGCTGGAGAGTAGACAGAGCTTCGGGGTCTGCTTCCTGGTTGGCCCTTTGGGAGGTTTTTCTCGACGTTCCTTCTCGGCCTCTGTTGGCTTTTGAGGGTTTCGGGTGAGCAGGTGGTAGCTCTTGATTCGCATGGCGGGCAGATCTGCGTGGCAGATCTCCCTCTTGCCCTGCTCGGACCTGGTCCTCGACTATTCTTGCACCAAGGTCTCGCTGAGGGCCATTGTCAGCGTTCACACCCCTCTGTTCTGTCGTATTGGCAGAGTTTGATGGATGCACCATCTTTGCGTGTATTTTTATTATTTTTTATTATATATATTTTTTAGATCGGGATGACTTAGGATGTCCTTCCCCACAGACGGCGCCAAATGTTTATGCAAGAATCTGCACAACGGTTCTTCACGAATCTAGCTCGAACCTGGTCTCCGGTTCCGACTTGAACACTAGAGTGGACCTGCACAAGAGGGTGAGCACTCTGACGCTCAAGTCAATATAGATCGGACTCCTTATTTAGTTCGAGGTGAGATTCGATACCTGAGCGTGAAATGAACTCCTCTATTTATAGGTAGTGGATCCGACAGTACACACGACCGGCGGTTACATGTCTTTTTCTCATATCGGGCCTGTCGGGTTCCGAGCAGGTCGGACCCTAGTCAGGTCGAACTTTGGTTCCCACACTTAGTCTTTTACAGCGGGCAAACTTGGTCCACCTCGGTAGGGCCGAGGTGGACCTAAGCAATCCTCATTTATTCGGTTTCTTCAAAAATGAATAATGGTCATCCACGTGTCCCGGGTGTATTTACCCCCAAACAACGAGTTCCATTATTGTGATTTGTTAGAAATATGTAGGGAGACATGGTATGATAACTAGATGTGATGCCCTAGATTGACCATGGTTAGGAATGAATAATTTATTTTGCAACAGAAGTTTGTGATTTAGAATTTGATTCACATTATTTTATTTTGACCATAAAATAAATAGGAGCAGTTGGATGACAATGCCATTTTGGGTTATGAATGTGTATACTCCTTAAAGAGTCGGTAAAATGGGAATCAGGCCACGACAGCCTTGAAACTGGATATGAGTAAGGTATATGACCGTATAGAATGAGTTTTTTTGAACATATTATGCTAATGCTGGGTTTTGTTGAGTCTTGGGTAAATCTGGTAAAATTATGTCTAGTTACGTATTCCTTTAATTTTAATGGTGAGTGGGTGGGTCATATTATTCCATCCCGAAGTCTGCGATAGGGAGAGCCCTCTCCCCCTATTTATTTTTGTTAAGCGCAGAGGGACTTTCCTATATTTTCTAGGGTGTAGCGGAGACGAACGATCATCGGTATGTCTATCGCTTGGTGCAGTCCCCCTATTTCTCATCTGTTTTTTTTGTTGATGACGGTTTACTATTCTTCAAAACTAAGTTGTTCGATGGAGCTATGGTTCGGTTGATCCTCCAGCTTTATGAATGAGCATCTGGTCAGACAATTAATTTTGATAATTCTATAATTTCTTTTAGCTCGAATTCCTCCGATGAATTATAACATGCAATTAGTTTGTTATTTGGCATTCGGCGGACTAGGTATCATGAACAGTATTTGGGACTCCCTTCGTTCATGCCGAAAAATCGTAGGAGTATCTTGGGTTTCATTAAAGAAAGGATTTGGCGTCATTTACAAGGTTGGATGGACTGTCTCTTCTCGATGGGAGGAAAAGAACTTCTTATTGAAGTGGTAATTCAACCTATACCTTGCAACACAATGAATTGTTTTCCCTTGCATAAAGTGTTGATTCAGGAGATTCATCAATTGATGGTGCGGTTTTGATGGAATTGTGTGGCTGGTGAATAGATGGATTTATTGGGTGAGTTGGGCTGATATGTGCCGTCCGAAATGTTTGGGTGACTTGGAGTTCAAAGATTTGGAACTTTTTAATCCGTCCCTATTGGCGAAACAAGGTTGGCGGGTGCAACGGATACTTCCTTTCTCGTGTCAAAAGGCCGGTATTTCCCTCGTGGAACTTTTCTGGATGTGCGCCTCGATTGGTCCCCCTCGTTTATCTGGCAGAGTCTTCTTTAGGGGTGGGTTCTTCTTTAGCGAGGTCTTCATTGGCAGGTCGGTAATGGGGAGTCAATTCCGATTTGTGACTCTAATTGGCTCCCTCAAGATTACTCCTTCCAAATCAGTTCGAGTCATCGGCTTTCAGCCACAAGTCAGGTTTATGATTTAATTACCGCTTCGGGGGCTTGGAACGAGGGGTTGATTCGGGCAAGTTTGGATGCTCGGGAGGCCGAGTTGATTTTCACCATCCCTTGGGTTGTGTGAGCCATCCGGACCAACAGATCTGGCATTTTGGATAAGACTGGTCCTTTTTTTTTTTTTTTGTCAAGAGTGGATACAAACTAGCCCAACAGTATGGTTTGCACCATGGATCGTCATCATCGTCATTGGCTGAGTTGATTCGTTGGTGGAAGGTTCTGGAATATTACAGATTCTGAACAAGATAAAAATCTTTTTATGACGGGCCTGTCACGAGTGCCTGCCTACGTGTTCGGCTTTAATTCGGCAAAATGTGGACATTTCGAATATATGTCATTTGTGTGGTAACAAGGGGGAGGATATTCTTTACCTCTTTTGGTTTTGTAGTGTGACCCAATCTTTTTGGTTCCAGTCAAAATTTGCTCATCTCTATCATGCCGACCTCTTCCAAATTTATTTTTTCTTCTCTTTGAGCTTATCCAGTGGTGGGATTTTGAGGAGCTTTATGTTTTTCTTTGGGCCATCTAGAGTATTCAGAACTAGTCTCGTTCAATAGGACTCTCTTTGCTAGTCCTATTAGCCCTTGGGTGGAACGGTAAGTTTAGTCTTACCGTACTGCTATGGCATCTCGACTTGGGCAGCTACTATGCGATCCCCACGAGCATCCTGTAGGTGGCAGCCTCCTCCACCTAGGGGATTTAAGGTGAATTGTGATGCATCACTCTCCCCCAATTCATCGGGTGCAGGTGTGGGTGTTGTCTTCGGGATTCGACTGGAGTGTGTCTTCTCGCTGCTACCTTTTTTCTTCCTCACTGTGACTTAGTTGACATGGTGGAAGCTTTTGATATTAAGGAGGCTTTGGGTTTGGCTCTAGAGACGGGTTTCGTACGCTCCACGTCGAGATTGATTCGTTGCGCTGCTTTCGACTCTTGGCAGGTGATATCGAGGGAAGTGGGGATGCTTCTTTCTAATGTTCGGCGTCGCTGCAATTTGTCAGGATCTATTACTTTTTGCTTTACTTTTCGGGTTTTCGGGAGGGTAATGGTGCTGCACACCAGTTAGCTAGAGTTGCTCTAGTGCAACGTGTTAATAGGGTGTGGCTTGAGGAAGTTCCCACAGCCATCATCCGAGTTCTTGCTTTTGATTGTCTTTCTTGCTTCCCTTGATTTGTTTGTTCACTATTGCTATTGAAAAAAAAGTATTTATGGTCCTTTTTCATTAAAGTGCCTCTGTTACTAAAGATTTCTACTACTTGTAACCTTACCTATGGACGCTCAAAACCAAGCCCAATATGAACTATTTATGGGCCACATGGTCAGGGGCCCAACTCAACTTATTGGATTTGGTTATTTTTTGTCACTTTTTCCTCGTATATATCAACGTATTCGCTCCATAAAGAAAGATCTAAAATTTGAACATTTCAAACATTTCTTTCAAATTAATTGATCGATATATAAGTAATTTTATGAGCTGTTAAATGAGATCTTATGTATCTCTAAGTCGCCAGATCCAATGATAAAAAATAATTAATTAATCCATATTATCGATCTAAATTTATGGCCAACTCAACGGTAATTGAAATTGTCTACCAAGAGGTCAGGAGTTCGAATCCACCACCCCCATTTGTTCTACTAAAATAATATACATGCCACTTGTTCTACTATATATATATGTAAAAAAAATAATTCTATTTTTAGAAATATTACCAAAATTGTATAAACGTTTTAGAAACAACGAAAACAAGTTTTTTGTTTCTTGTTCTACCGCTTTCAATTTGTTCAAACATAAATAAAAATATTGTTTTTATCATTATTGAATCAAGAATCATGCAGTAATATTTTTATTTATTAAAAAAAGAGGAAACAGAAAAAGAAAATTACCAAAATGGCCCTAATAATACTTTCTAGCTAGTATATATGGAAACGAGTAAACACAATATGGAACCATTTATTTTTCTAACTCTCCATTTAAACGTCATAAAAATGGTAGGCCTATTGAATAAACTATCTCAGTTTTTTTATCAAGTAAATTATCAAACTATCCCAGTTAATATTAAGATCAATAATCATTATATAATATATTTGTTTCTAAATAAAAGATTTTACGAAGAAAAAACAAATATGTTATGGTCTAGACTTAACCAATTCCTTACACATATATATTATTATTCCGACATGCATTAATCCCTAGCACAAATAATTTGAATAAGATTAACTGCAACTTTTAATTCATAGAATTAGATTATGTAAAATAACGTTATTGAGATGAAGTACCTAGTCTTATTCACATATAACGGTATACTTTTAGGTTACTTTTAACATAACGGTAGGCTTTTAGGTTACTTTTAACACATTTGCATCTTCTAGGACGACTATATACTATTCAACATTATATCTATAATCTTAAATTTTTCAAACAATAAATATTATGTTTAAACTAAAAATAGAATTAACTAAACAAATTACTTATTTTATTCATGTTCAATAAAATACTAACAAATTACAAATTTGTAGTTTTCTTTCGAGTACCTACAAATTTGTAGTAATTTTCTTTCGAGTACCTACAAATTTGTAGTTAAAACATATTTTAATAGGTTTTTTATTTTATTTTATCGGGGCTAGGGTAATTTGAATCTTAACAAAAACCTTGTTAAAATAAGGAATTATAGTGTATAATATAGTTTTTTTCAAAACTAATTCCGTGAATATTGTAGTTTTGAAATCATCTCTTAAAAAGACGGTTTCGTTAAATGACGTTGATGTGGTTATAGATTGTTTTTATATCTATCTATAAGGTCCTAAATTTGAGCTTTGGTCGTAGCTAACATTTTTAGAGATTTTTTTTTTTTGGTAAAATACATTTTTGGTCTTTAAAGTTTGAGATAGATGTCTACTTGATTCCTGAAGTTTCAAAATCAACACTTTTGACCCCTGAGGTTTGAGGTAGGTGTCTAATTGGTCCCTGAAGTTTCAAAATGAACACTTTTAGTTTTTGAAGTTTAAAGTAGGTGTCAACTTGGTCCTGAAGTTTTAAAATAAACACTTTTGGTCCCTGAAATTTGAGAAATAGTTCTAAATGGTCCCTGATTTTTTTTACTGTTAATTAACTAATATCAACGTGGTAAATTGCAATTAAATTATTTATTGTAGTTGCTGATTTGATAAATTATATTAATTAAATGATATATGTCCGGTATGAATGACGGACCGTAACGATTAAGATATGGTGGTCGCCGGAAAAGGGTAAGAGTAAGAGAGAGGAAAAGATGAGGAAGGAGGGAGAAAGCACCTCACCTACACATATATATGTTAATTAATATAATGTGTCACATCAACAACTAAAATAAACAATTTAAATACAATTTGTCACATCATTTTAATATTAGTTAATTAACAGTAAAAAAAAGACCATTTAGAACTATTTCTCAAACTTCATGGATCAAAAGTGTTCATTTTAAAACTTCAGGGACCAAGTTGACACCTACTTCAAACCTAGTGTTCATTTTGAAACTTCAGGGACCAAATAGACACCTACTTCAAAGCTCAGGGACCAAAAATGTATTTTACCTTTTTTTTTCTCTATAGATTACCAACCTTTCAATATTAACAATAAAATTATTATTTATTTAGAGACCTCATATTATGTGTTCTGAGTCATATAAAATACATAATATGAACACATAATATGGAGCAACAAAAAATTATTGATAATTATTTCTTCTTCCTTTTTATTTTCTTATAGGGAGTCTGACTTGATTGTTATATATTTAGACACTTCGTATTTAAATTGACGTTTAAATAATTTTTATTTATTTAGAGTTTCATATCTCTTAGCTATATAAATAAATAATATGAAATGATGAAAAATAAATTATTATTATTTTTTAAATGTTTTACATAACATCTTCGGTAATTTTAATAATGTTATTAATTTAATTTTTTATCTAATTTCTCAATTGTATAATTTATTTATATATTTAAAATTAATTTAAGTCCTCGAACTATTAATTTGTTTTTACAATTCTTAATAATAAGTTACTATAATCTATTATTTTATGATTCTAAGAATTGTTTATAAATTATATGATCAAATTATAAAATATTTATATAAAATAATTAAAAAAATGGATAATATTAATAGAGAGAAAATATGAAGAGAAAGATGATCAAATTATAAAGGTAAAAAATTGTACTAAAAATAAAAAATAAAATATTTATATAAAATAATTTAAAAAAAGGGAGAACAGTAATTGAGAGAAAATATGTCCACATAGTTCAATAATAATTCGCATATATTTACAACTAAATCCTTCATTCCACATATTGTACTACAAAAGTTGAGAGAAAATGCGAAGAGATTGAAAAAAAAAGAGTTAAAAATAGGAAAAGATCTGTATAAATGTAATTTCCCAGATTTGACGGCATGACATACATTATGTGGTTTCACTGGCCATTAGCTTATTATTTTTTGTTCTTTTTGAACATCTACAATATTATAAAGAAATAATTAAAAAAAAAAAACTACAATATTTTAGAAACTAGTTTAGAAACAAATTATTTTAAAACTATGTTTTAAAAATAATATGGACTTTTATTTAACATCTTTTCAAAATATGAATTCCATTTCACTACACATGAATCATCAATTAGCTTATAACGTGTTAAATTCTCACACATCAGTAAGCAAACACAAAAAAATGAGCCAGATTCAATATATATAAGTTAAAAAGAAACAGTTAAAATACAATTTTACTCTCTATACCAACTGTTACTCAATTTTCAAGTAGATGAGATCGGTTCAATAGTTTCAAAATAATCATTTTGGTCACAACTTTAGTTTATTTTAATCTATATACTTTCAAAATGTTCATTTTTTGTCTTTATACTTTAAAAAGTGATAATTTTAATACCTATTTAAATTTTTTTTACACAAATTCTTACCATAACGGAAACCCTTTAACATAAAATCATAATTATATTTCAAAAAATATATCGAAGTATAATGTCGCATAGACATTAGATAGAAATATGAGATTAAAAATAAAATTAAGGGACCAAAATGGTTGTCTTTTAAAAGTATATGAACCCAAAGAACATTTTGAGAGTATAGAAACTAATTAGAGTAAATGAACCAAGGACGAAAATGTATCGAAAATGAAGGTAGAGGATTGAAAATAGTATTTTAAATTAATGATTGTGCATTTTCTTAAATAAAAATAGCTAGGATATTTGGCAATATAATGGACTGAAAATTAACAGTTTGAACAACAGAAATTAGCTTAAAAATAGCAGTCATCAACAAACTTCCCTCAATTTTGCTGCCAAATCTTCAACAATGAAGGGTTCACCAAATTGTTAGGGAAAAAGGCTCCTAATTCTAGAAAAGAAGAAGGAAAAGGCTCCAAAATGTGGGCTTATATAAGAGGCTTTGGTGAGGGGATTTAAAAGGGCAAGCAATGTTTCCAGCTTAGAGCAATAAATAAAAAAAAAAAGAACCCTCAGTTTTGGTCTGGCAAGGTCTTGAGTTTTACTTTGGCCAAAATTAAAACCTATCTGGGGTTTTTCCAAAGACCTTGACCAGCCCAAAAAAGCTTGCTTTGCTGAAAAAGCAAAAAAAAAAAAAAAAAAAAAAAAGGACACAACCTCCAGAAAACAACCAGAAAAAAGAGGTCAATTTTAAAGAAAGATGGCTGGTTTTAGAGTTGAGTTCTTGATGCTTTTGGTTTCGGTGGCTGTGATTCTCCCAACTCTCAGAGCTGGGATTGCTGAATATGATGAGTACTTGCTGCAAAAGGCTGAAGAAGCCAAAATGGCTTCTCTTGAGGCCTTCCATTCTGACCCCATGAATGTCACTGACCACTTCAACCTTCAAGTCCATTTGTATGTCCAAATTTTCTACCTTTTTTTTTATCTTTCGTTTTGCGGTTTAATAATATTTAGGTGTTTTTTGGTCAAAATTGTGTGTTGATTTGTTAAATTTTGGGTGGCAGAGCTTTGGAGGGGAGCAATAGCACGAGGAGGAGCATGAAGAAATACAACGGGCCGTGCATGGCCACAAACCCCATCGACCGGTGCTGGCGTTGCGACCCAAACTGGGCCAACAACCGTAAGAAACTTGCCACTTGTGTGCTTGGTTTTGGCCGAAAAACCCGAGGCGGTGTGAAGGGTAAGATCTATGTCGTCACTGATCCCTCTGACGCTGATGTCGTAAACCCTAAACCTGGAACCCTAAGATACGGGGCAGTCCAGAAGAAGCCATTGTGGATCATCTTTGGTCGGAGCATGATCATTACACTGTCCAAAGAGCTGCTTGTGGCCAGCCATAAGACCATCGATGCCCGCGGCGCCAATGTCCACATTGCCTTCGGTGCTGGTATCAGCATCCAATTCGCCAAGAATGTGATCATCCACGGCCTCCACATCCACCACATTATCGTTGCCACCGGCGGTCTGATCAGGGACTCCACCAACCATGTTGGCCTCCGAACAAACAGCGACGGTGACGGCGTCTCCATCTTCGGTTCCACCAACATCTGGCTCGACCATCTCTCCATGTCCAACTGCGCGGACGGACTCATCGACGCAATCCAAGGCTCCACTGCCATCACCATCTCAAACTCCCATTTCACCCATCACAACGACGTACCGAACCATATCCCTCTATCTTAACTTCGTCGCATTCCAACTTCTGAAACAAAATTTATATTTATTACTTTGTATCGCAGGTGATGTTGTTTGGTGCGAGCGACTCGTATCAGGGCGACTCAGTCATGCAAGTGACAGTAGCGTTCAACCATTTCGGTAAGGGATTGGTGCAGAGGATGCCCAGATGCAGATGGGGATTCTTCCACGTCGTGAACAACGATTACACCCACTGGCTCATGTACGCCATTGGTGGCAGCCAACACCCCACCATTATCAGCCAGGGCAATCGCTTCATTGCCCCACCCAACCCTGCCGCAAAACAGGTTCGTTTCATTTCTGAAGCCTAAAGTTTAAGCAGTTTAAGCAGATAGGTTACGATGAGTAAATTTGTGTGTTGTTGTCGGTTGCAGATTACAAACAGAAACTACGCGACCGAGGCTGTATGGAAGACATGGACATGGAGGTCAGAAGGAGATCTAATGATGAATGGAGCATACTTTGTGCAGTCTGGAAATCCAAGCAAACGAAGGCCATACAGCAGGCATGACATGATCAAGGCCAAGCCTGGAACTTTTGTTAGGAGGCTCACTCGTTTCTCTGGCTCACTCAACTGCTTTGTTGGTCGCCCTTGCTAAACGAACACCACCCACCCACAACACAACAACAACACAGCAATCACACCATTTTTTTTCTTTTTTTTTTTTAAATTATAAATTTCATCATTTGTTCTGAGTTTCTTTTTTACCTTTTTCTGAAAAAAAAAATAATAATAAGAGAGAAAGAGATAGAGGAAAGATAGAGAGGGTGAAGAGTCAATCAAAGCCAGCAAAGAGAAGAAGAGGAGAGAAGAGAGAGAGAGAGGAGGGATTTAGTGTTGGTGTACTATTGATTCATTCATACATTCTTCACTTTGCTTTGGTTTCAATGAGAGATGTCCCATGTGCTTGATAATATTATCTCTTCTTTTTTCTTTTGTTACTCTATTGCATTATTCATTGTTTTTGAAGCAAATTATGCCTCACCAAAATTTGTTAGTGGAACTATATATCCTAAAGCCAAGACATACTACAAACTAATGGCTTCCCTTTCTTGAAAATAAACATCTTCAAATAGAGTCTTCGTTGTCTTACTCTTATATGGTTGATAAAAAAAGGTAAATAAGATTTTAAATCCACTAAGGTTAGCACTTTTAATAATTTTTTTCTCTTACATCTTTAAGCTTCTAATTGTTGAATAGTTGAGACTTATAATAATTCTTCGAAGAAAAAAAAGAAGTTTCTGGTGGGTATCCTTAATTCTCTTATCTCTTGAACCTGTTCGTTCTCGATACACAATCCGAAGTGCTTTTCTTGCGTATTCTTGATAAACCAGCGTTTCAGTTTTCTGTTGAGGTCTATCCTGTGGAGGTACTCAAATTGGATCAGTGATCGATTTCTAGGTTTCGTCGTAAACCAAGTACACTGAGTTTCATAATCAAAATCTTTCAATCATAATCTTTTTATACCAACAATTTTACTCCTATCTTTCAATTTGTTACAACAACGAACCCCTCCATTAGCAATTTTGCCCTTATAATTGAAACTTTTAGAACTTTGAAACCAAGTGCATAGATTAGGGGTAAAATTAAATAAATAAAATTATACGAAAGGTCTCGTGTATTTGATTAGTTTCAATTATGCCCCTTGGTCTCTCAAATTTTTCTTCTAACATTTTGAATTCAGTTTTACCCCTTAATTATTCTCCATTTAGATGTCTAAATGAGGATGACTTAGGAGGTCTTTATGAAATAAATTAAAAGAAAATCACCTCTCTTTCCATCTTAGAGAAGAACATGAAACCAGATATCGCCCACTTTGGTGCATTTGGATCCTTTTTCTTCTTTGAAGAACCATCGTCAGCTCTCCCTAGATTTCTTCTTGGGCAGGTGTGCTTGGAAGCTGAAGGGTCTTTCTTAGCCTCCTTTTTGCGAGGCTTCTGAAAGCAGAAGCTCAGTGAGCCACTATACTCAAAATTATAGCTCAAAAGTATGAAAATGTAATATATCGATTACATTTTCATATTAAACTCAAAAGTATTAAGAAAACAAACTAGAGTATAAATTGCCACTCTACTGTGATGTTCTCTTTCCAGACCTCGTCACTAAAATGGAGAAATTGTTTCATGAGTTGTCCATAGCACCATGACGCTAACGACGCAAAAAACGCAAGGAATGCACTGCCTCCTTGACCAAGGTGGCTTGTAGCAACTCCTTCAATTTTTTTTTTTCAATTCTATCTCGTCCTGACGATTTGATTATAAAAATCCTAACATGAAACACAATGATAAAGATTTGTACTCTGAAGCGAGCCAAAAGAGGACTGTGCATGTGCAGAAAAACAATATACCTAAGTGAAAAGATACACCATTAGATTTTAAGCAATAGGGTGCATTATACACGATACAAGTAATTTTTAAAAGTCAACTTGAACATACTTTATATATTCTCGACCGAAAGGTCTGAAGTTGGAAGTCGCACCCATATGTTGAACTAAAAATAAATAAATAAATATATAGAAAAGTACCTTTTTTAGAAATGGGTGGTGTTTGGTAAAAAATTTTAAGGGGTGCCTTTAAATCACTAAGGAAAATAGTTTGTAGTTCTGAGAAATTGTAAAAAGTGATAAAAAACCATTAAAATGCATATAGATGAGATAGAAGCGTTCACAGAGTAAGGGTGTGTTTGGGAGTGATTTTGACACTTTCGTCATTGTCAAAATCACCTCTTTTTCCATTGATCATGTTTGGCAAGTTAAAAAATTGCTTAGATGGTAATTTTGAAGAATCAATTATACTTAAATATCATTTTCCAAAATCACTCATTCTACTGTCACTCCCAACACACTCTAAGTCTCACTTAAAAATACTTTTTTCAAAAGTGATCCTAAATCGATTGTTGGCACAGATACAGAGGCAAGATCCTGGAGTTGGCGACGATGGTGACGAAATGAAAGCGTGTCACCATAAGTCACCAATGGCGACAAAATTTTATGTCGTGGCCAAAACTTTCATGTGTTTTGAAAGTTTATATAGAAGACTTTTGGCAATGAAGCAACATATTGTCGCCAAACGAAAGTGAAATTTCGTCGCCAAAAGTCTTCGTTGAAAGTTCACGAAAATTTTTGGCGGTGGAATTCCTGCCTGCACTATTTCGAAATATTTGGGGACAAAATTAAGTTATTTCTGACGACGAAATTTGAATCTGTCACCAAATATCCTGACCACCTAAATTTTCAACAAAATATGACAACGATTTTTTACCTTTGACGACGAAATTTTCGTTCAAAGTCAATTACAAAATGATCTTCTCCTTCTTCATTTTCACGATTTTGAAAAATCCTTCCCCTTCTTCTTCGTTTTCTCCGCGCCGTTCTCCCACATCTCCATTGACGTCGGCCACCCGCTCTTTATCTTCCCCGTTCGGCCGCCTGCCTTTCTTCTCCCCCTCTGGCTGCTCGCTTCTATCCCCCCACCAGCCACCGGCTTTCTTCTCCCCCTCTGGCGCTCGTTTCTCTTCTCCTTCTGGCCAACCACCTCTATTTTCCCCCTCTGACCGACCGCCTTTCTTCCACCTTCAACTGCCTATCTTCCTCCTCCGATCGCCGTCCTCTCTTCCCCCTCTGGCCATCGTTCATCATTTGAAACTTTGTTCTTTGCCGTGAAGGTTTCATTTTGGTGGTAATTTATTTTTTCGTATTCCAAATCTATTTTCTAATTGAGTTATGGTTGTTTGACGGATATTCATGATTATGGAAAGATGAGTATTTGGATGTGTTGTTGTGAAACTTTATAGGTATTGAATTGTTTACGTTGTGAGATTATGAAATTATTTAGTGGACTGATTAAAAAAAAAAAAAAAGTAGTTTTCAAAGATTTCTGATTTTTCTAATACTAACTTTTTTTTCCTCGTATTTATCTCTAAAAAATTTGTTTCTCACTCTCAATTTTTCTCTACAAGATTTATGATTCTCTTCAAAGTTTTCATATTTTGAATATTTATTATTGTTTGTCTCTCATTGTTCAAAATTTTCATCTGTATTTTTATTTATTATTTTTTTATAACAAATCAATTTCATTTCTCTCTCAAAATTTAATATTTTTCTGAACTTTTCTCTGTCTAAAATTTCATCTTTTATAACCTTTCTTTTTCTTTCTAATCTGTTTTTTCCTCTGAAAATTATATCTTCTTTTCTCGTTCAAATTTCTTTCACTCTAAGTTTTATTTATTTCTGTACTTATTTATTTTCTCTAGAAATTATATTTTGAATATTGTTTTTATCTCTAATTTTTTTCCATTATAATTTTTTTCTATCTTTTTATCTTTTCTTTTTCTTTAGCATATCTTTTCTTCTAGGCTTTACTTTTTTTTTCTCAAAAAGTTTTCTCTTTTTGTCTTTAACTTTTCTTTCACTATTTTTTTCTAAATCTTTTATTTATCTCTCTAAAATTTATATTCCAAAAGTGTATTTACATCTCTCTAAACTTGTATTTTCCTATCTCTACATTAGCGATTGACAAAAATTTCTGCAAGATAAGGCCCAAAAATAGGAAATCATGTCCCGACCTCATCCCCGATTTTATTTTTTAAATAATTAATATATATTTATTACACATTTTTAATTCTAAAAATAATTAAAAACAATTATAAAATCGATAATTTTTCTCAAGAACATCTATGAGATGGAAGAACGAGGTGGAGACAAGGATTAAAGAATTTCACGAGCACGAGAACGGGAGACATCATCCTCACTCGCACCCACACTATTGTTATCTCTACTCTACGTAAAATTTTCCCTCTCTAATATGTATTTTCATTTTTCTAACTTTTTCAAATAGAAAACTAAAAAATGGTTACCAAACATGTTTGGTTTTCTGTTTTTTAAAAACAAAAAACAAAATATGGTTATCAAACATATATGATTTTTGTTTTTTTAAAAACAAAAAACCAAAAAACCAAAAACCAAAAACCAAAAATTAAAAACAAAAAAACAAAAAACAAAAAACAAAAATGGTTATCAAGCAGGCCATTGATTCTCAAAATTTAGTTTAGATTTTAAAAAGTTTTTAAAATGATCCGCAAAATAAAGAAAGATCTAGGTGTGCTAAGTATCTCTTAGTTTAGTCATTATCTCTTAGTTTACTAATTGCTATATCTTAGAGATATTATCGAAGCTCTCAATAATACTCCAAACTCTACTAATTCTAACTATACTATTCATCATCAACAATGATCACTCCTATCCTCATCTCAATTTGAAAAAAAAAATTGAGATATTTCCATTTTCAAAATATATATCCTTAGGTTGATGACAAAATGAATCTAATTTTTTGTTGGATTATTTTAGGATTCAACATTGCCTATTTGTATTGAATTTGGGGTTGTTTGAACACTATCATTGAGAATGAGTAAGGATTGTCGTGGAACCATAAATTTTGGGCCAATCATAAACGGCCACGTCGTTATCTATTTTATTTGGGGATTAATTATATGTTAACCCTAAATTAAAATTAAAGATAATTTGACAATTAAAATATGTAATTGGGTCATATGAGTATTGGGCTTGGAATCGATTTTTGGTTCACAAACTTGGCCCAAAACCCAATTTACCATGAAATAAAGTGGATTAATATTTAAATTAAATAAATCCATTTAAAGAATTGGGCTTGTCCCAAAATTATCCAAGCCCAATGGTCCACTAAAGCCTATGGAAATAAATAGAGGGGACCTCATTCATTTTGAAAGTTCAGAATTTCAGAATTGAGAGAATTCACACCAAATTGAAGACTCTCTGAAGACTTGAAGATTTGAAGACTAACTTGAAGACTTTGAATACTTGAAGACTTGAAAACTTTCGAAGAACATATAACTTCGATCCAAATTCAAGAACAAGCATCCCAATCTTCACATCAAGTTTGAGAGAAAGAATCAGAGGATAAAGATTAGAGATCGAATCCACTATACAACACATACAAACAATATAAAAGTTCAATTCCACAAAACTTAATTTCTCTGGAAATCTCGTGTGAACAAATTGGCACGCTTAGTGGGACAATCTCTACCTCTCATCTCCTTCTCAAGACTTAAAGTTTTTTCAAGAAAATCAATGGAATTTAAAAAGGCTTCTACAATAGCTGCTTAAATATGGATCATATCACCTATGGTTGCTCTGATGAATTCCAACTACGAGAACATCAAACTCCTCTTGTTGTTGCAAACAAAGTAATGATGCTGCAAGAAACATCTATTGAAATGAGTTTCTTGTTAATCATAACCCCTTATTTAATCTTAATCCTGACATTGTCTCTGTTATGATGACTGATGCAAGCACTATGGATGAAAAAATGGCTGAAATGAAAAAGAAACTCGCTGCATTGATGAAGACAGTGGAAGAAAGAGATTATGAAATCGCTTCCTTGAAGAATCAGATTGAAAACAGAGATGTTGCTGAGTCGAGTCAAACTCTTGCTATTAAGATAAATGACAAGGGAAAGACTATTGCTCAAGAAAATCAATCGCAATATTCCACTTCGATAGCTTCGTTGTTCGTTCAGCAGCTCCAGGATATGATCACGAACACGATCAGAGCGCAATACGGCGGACCTTCTCAAAGCTCCCTCTTGTATTGTAAGTCATATTCTAAGAGGATTAATGATCTGAGAATGTCTGCTGGATATCAACCCCAAAATTTCAGCATTTCGATGGGAAGGGCAATCCCAAACAACATATTGCTCACTTCATCGAAACTTGTGAGAATGCTGATATAAGAGGCGATCAATTGGTCAAACAGTTCGTCCGAACATTAAAGGGAAACGCCTTTGACTAGTATACTGATCTCAAGCCTGAAACGATCGAGAGTTGGGAACAGCTTGAAAGAGAATTCCTAAATCGCTTTTACAGTACGAAGAGAACCGTTAGCATAATGGAGCTCACGAACTCCAAACAAAGAAAAGGCGAACCGGTTGTTGAATATATCAACCGATGGAGAGCTCTAAGTCTTGATTGCAAAGATAGGCTTACTGAACTATCCGCTGTCGAATTATGCACTCAAGGTATGCATTGGGAACTTCTTTACATCCTTCAAGGTGTAAAACCTCGCACCTTTGAAGAGTTAGCAACTCGTTCTCACGATATGGAGCTAAGCATTACTAATCGATGAAGTAAGGATTCTTTAGTGCTGGACTTAGAGAAAGAAAGCAAAAGTGTTGAGAAAACTTCAAATGAGTCTTTTGGTGTAAACACAATCTCTCCCAAGTTGTTTTCAAAAATAAAAGGAAAGAGAATTGAGAAGCAAAAAGGAAATAGGAAAAGGTGGCTAAGCTTGAAAGAAAAGCAAGAAAAAGTCTATCATTTTCCTGATTCTGACATCCCTTATATGTTGGAACAATTACTGAGAACACGATTGATTGTACTTCCAGAGTGTATATGACCAGAAGAAATGAGTAAAGTTGATGATCCCAAATATTGCAAGTACCACCGAGTTATCAGTCATCAGTGGAAAGTGTTTTGTCCTAAAAGAGCGTATCCTAAATTTAGCTCGAGAAGGAAAGATTGAGCTGAATTTCAATGAAATAGCTCAATCAAATCACGCTGCAGTAACAACAAATATAGGCAGCCAAACACCTCAAAGTCTATTCTACAATAAAGGGATAGACTTGATCCAATTTGGAATGTTGAAGCCTATATCTGTTCGCTCTCAACGGAAGACTTCAAGAAATGCCATTAAAGATGTTGTCAAATCTGTTAATCAGGGAGAGGAAAACTGGGCTACTATGACTCGTTAGAAGAAACAAAAACAAAGTTTTGCTCAGAAGAAGTCATCTATGCTCAGCAAAGAGCATGAACACCAAGGAAAGAAGGATTCAAGGAAGCCTAAATCAGAGAGGAAAGAAAATAAAGACTCCTTTTGACCCAAAATATCGGCGACCTTAAAAGAATTCTCCCCAAAAAAATTCTTCTATATCAAAAAGAAGAAAGAAAATCTTGCAAGTTCACATTACATAAATGTGGAAGAAATTGACAACTCTAAAATAACTGAGCAAATGATTTCTGTATTCGATCGCATCAAGCCTTCCGCTACTCGACCTTCAGTCTTCCAGAGGATGAGTATGGCCACTGCAAAAGAGGAAAGTCAATGTGTTACATGCATCCCCACTCGATCTTCAGTATTTCAAAGGCTAAGCATCTCCACGTCAAAGAAAAATCAATCTTTGAAATCTGCCTTTGATCATCTCGAAGTGTCAAACGATCAATATGAAAGAATGATGAAGACCGTGGAAGCAAAATCATCTGATGAAGTGAATCATGAGAAGAAAATTCACAGCATTGTTCCTTCACGTATGAAGAGAAATTCTTTCTTCTCATAAATACAGAAGATTCCTTAAAAGTAAAACAAAAGCTTTTCATCTCAACCAATCTTAAAAATGGAGGATATGGAAGTTGTGATGAAAATGAGAGCATTTGAAATACAATACTTCTTATCGTAAGAGTCTAAACTACATGATACTCCTAGCCCGCATGAGTTTAAAAGGTGAACGGCCCAAAAAAAATTATTGTATTTGAACTACGTTATGACTTGACCTCTTCCTAGGGTACGTAGGCAACTTAAAGAAATCTTCAAGTTCAGTCCAAGTTTTAAAAAAAAAACCTTTTAAAAAAATATGGCTACACCACAGTAACGCTACAAAACGCAACCTTACCAAGAGTGACGATACGACGCTTAACCCTATTGAACGCTAGCTTTGTAGCAGAATGAAGGATGGTCATCGGGGGCATATACCATCAAATTAGGTTGTGCCCCTCATTATAAGTATCATCCCTCAAACTTGATCTTTGCTTGATGGTTTGGGAAGAAGTTGCAATCACTTAATCGTTGGCGAAGAATTTTTAGCTCCTTGATCATTGTCAAATATATTGCAAGCTTGATCGTTGGCAAAGATATTGCACCCGCTTGATGGTTTGTGAAGAAGTTGCAATCACTTAATCATTGGCAAAGAATTTTCAGCTGCTTGATCATTGGCGAATATATTGCAAGTTTGATCGTTGGCAAATAATTCGCAGCTGCTTGATCATTGGCGGATATATTGCAAGCTTGATGGTTGGCGAAGATATTGCAGTCACTAGATCGTTGGCGAAGAAGTTGCAACCAATTTATTGTTAGCGAAGATGTTGCAGACGCTTGATCGTTGACGAAGATATTGCAACTGATTGATCATTAGCGAATCAGATGTAGCCACATGATCGTTAGTAAAGAAATTGCAGCTTTGCGAAAAAAATTGTAGCTGCTTGATCGTTGGTGAAGAAATTGTAGCCATCGAATGTTATCCCCATATAGGCGTCATCCTCGAAAAGATGGTAACCGTGAGGGATACTTCACCAAATTAGGTGGCCTTGTACAGCGATGATGTGTGAGTCGGATGATATCCCTATATAGGCGTCATCCTCGAAAGGGTGGTAACCGTGAGGGATACTTCACCAAATTAGGTGGTCTTGTTCCGCGATGATGCGTGAGCCGGACGATATCCATATATAGGCGTCATCCTCAAAAAGATGGTAACCGTGAGGGATACTTCACCAAATTAGGTGGCCTTGTCCCGCGAAGATGCGCGAGTCGGATGATATCCCTATATAGGTGTCATCCTCGAAATGATGGTAACCGTGAGAGATACTTCACCAAAATTAGGTGGCCTTGTACAGTGATGATGCGTGAGTCGGACAATATTCCTATATAGGCGTCATCCTCTAAAGGATGGTAACCGTGAGGGATACTTCACCAAATTAGGTGGCCTTGTACATCAATGATGTGTGAGCCGGATGGTATCCCTATATAGGTGTCATCCTCGAAAGGATGGTAACCGTGAGGGATACTTCACCAAATTAGGTGGTCTTGTACAGCGATGATGCGTGAGCTGGATGATATCCCTATATAGGCGTCATCCTCGAAAGGATGGTAACCGTGAGGGATACTTCACCAAATTAGGTAGCCTTGTTCTGCGAGTATGCATGAGCCGAATGATATCTCTATATAGGCGTCATCCTCGTAAGGATGGTAACCGTGAGAGATACTTCACCAAATTAGATGGTCTTGTCAATCCTTGGAGTATCTTTGCTGCAAGAGAGAGAAACAAGCAAACAAAAATGAGAAAATAAAAATCAAGATGAAGACAAACCTTGATAATTAAGTGAAGAGCGAAAGTTTGATGTCACAATTCCAATAAAGAAGTGGCAAGATAAAAATTAGCTCCTAAAAAAAGAATGCATTATTAAAAAAATGTTGGGAGAAAAGACTTTAAATTGAAAAGAAAGAAAAAAAAATATTTTCTAAAATTTGAATACAAGAGAAGTGAAAAAAAAAAGAAAGAACAAAAAAGAAAGAAGAAGATTGAAATCCTCCCTAACAGTGGCAGAGAGGTGTTAAAAAAAAACAAAAATGGAAATCCTCCCTGCCATACGGCAGGTAGTGTAAAAGAAAAAAAAATTGTTGAAAAAAAAAATTATTTACAACTACAAATAGAAAGAAAAAAAAGTCGAACAATCTCTCATTTTCGCCCATGAGCATGGAAGCCTATTTTTGATGGAGGAAGTAAATGGTCATATCGCACTGCATGAAGACAAAAGATAGTCATAAATGACTATAGAAAAAACGAAGAGAAAAAAAAAGCAAAGAAGGGGAGAAATTTTGAAGCCAACCTTTTCACTGAACTTTTACTGTGCTTCTACGAATGCACCAAAATGACCCAATTCATAGGAAAAAATTTGGGGTTCAAATTAAAATAACAAATCAAATCCCAACTCAAATATATGATTCATTTTTCAAATTATGGTTGGAAATTTGATTGGATTCTTAATATTTAAATTTGACCCAAATCAAATCCCAACTCAAATATGATTACTTTTTCAAATAATGGTTGGAAATTTGATTGGATTCTTAAGTTGACCCAAATCAAATCCCAACTCAGATAGGATTTCTATTCAAATTCGAAATTGAAATCTAGTGGGATATTAACTCAGCTCCAAGTAGGATTCTTTTTTCAAATTCAAATTCTAAATTTGATTGGATATCAAATTTAAATCCTTTTCAAATTCATCCAAAATTTGAATTATATTCCAACTTTTAAATTACGTTGGATAAATTTCATGTTTTCAAATTTGATCTAAAATTCAAATTTGAACCATAAATCCAGCGTTTAATTTAAAGTTGGATAAATTCAAAAATTTTGAATTCATCCCAAATTTGAATTCGAATTATATTCCTACTTCTAAATTGGATTGGATAAATTCTATATTTTCAAATTTGATCCAAAATTCAAATTTGGACCATAAATCCAGCCTTTAATTTAAAGTGGGATAAATTCAAAAAATTTTGAATTCATCCCAAATTTGAATTCCAATTATATTCCGACTTCTAAATTGGGTTGGATAAATTCCATATTTTCAAATTCGATCCAAAATTCAAATTTTAACTATAAATCCAGCGTTCAATTTAAAGTTGGATAAATTCCAAATTTTCAAATTCATCCCAAATTTGAATTTGAATCATATTTTGACTTTTAAATTAAATTCAAAGTAAAAAAAAAAACTTCTGAAGATAATTTAAATTTCAATGGATAAATTTCAGATGTCTCATTTTAAATTGTGCAAAATTTATTGTTAATTGGACCTACAACGATATCTTGGTCCACGATTAATATTTTTTTTCAAAATTATGACTTAAATTCATCTTTTTGATTGCATAACATTTTCAAAATTTAGCCACAATTATATTTAGCATAAATTTCGAAAAGGAGCGAACCATAAATTTTGGGCCAATCATAAATGGCCACGTTGTTATCTATTTTATTTAGGGATTAATTATATGTTAACCCTAAATTAAAATTAAAGATAATTTGACAATTAAAATATGTAATTGGGTCATATGAGTACTAGGCTTATAATCGATTTGGTTCACAAACTTGGCCCACAAAACCCAACCCAATTTACCATGAAATAAAGTTGATTAATATTTAAATTTAAATAAATACATTTAAAGAATTGGACTTGACCCAAAATTATCCAAACCCAATGGTCCACCAAAGCCTATGAAAACCTTTAATATGTGTTTTGATATACTATTAATATATCTACTAATTTTTTTCGATGAAAACAAGAGTACAAACAAGAAAAATGAAATTTAATGTTATTGCATAAAAGGTTGATATGGACTATCAAACCAACAGCGAAGGTCTCGTTTATACAAAAACGGAAAGCATCCAAGATATCACCGTTTAGAATACGCAATCACCAAGAAAGAAGGCTAGTCGATCATGATCAACCTAGTTTTGACTTGAAGATTTCTCAAGAATGAAAATTTATAATTTTTCTTTGAGAACTTATGCTTTTTTTCTCTTATTTACTACAAATAACAAATATTGCTCTCATATATGTTTGATGTATACTTAATAAACCAATTTACCACTTATATAACTATGATATTTACTGATAAAGAATGAATCGGTTGCATAGATTGAAACTTAAAAATCATTTCTCTTGGCATTGGTTTCTAAATGCTTAGTGTATAAATACTTATACGGAGGAGAGTAAAAACTCATCGATAAGAATCCTATTTCTTATGCGAATTAAAAGAAACAATTACAAACAAAGAATCGAACCCTAGATTACAAACAATTACAAACTAAACTAGTATGAAAACTTTGAAACTCAGAAAAATCGAATCCTAGATTGCGAAAGAAGAAGAATCCAATGGTGACCACACGATACTCAATATTGGAGAGTCGAATAATGGTGCTATTTGGGAATGAAAGCACAGACTGGCCAGTGATGCTCAACTGGACGACGGAGTTCGGCTCTGGGTTTTTGCTGCAATTGGTTGCTGGAGTTGGTACGGTGTAAAAGAGGAACACATAAATCACTGAACTGAGAACAATTTATAGCGAAGGAAAGTGACGCAAAAGATGTATGTTTTCTTTTGGAGACTGGGCTGCTGAAAGGGAATCGAGCGAGAACAATACAGCTGAGGATTGTGGATTTTTATCGGTGGGTTTGGATTGGATTTTGCTTTTATGCAAATATACGAAGAAAACGATGGAGCTTGAGTGTGAGATCTGGAATAACTAAGGGTAAAATTGGAATTCGAAAATAATAATTCTCATTATTTTACCATATTTGAAATTTTAAAACGTGGTTGACATTTAATTTTCTTAAATAGACAAACCAATTTGGCTATCCAATGAAAATTTTTATGTATTAACTATATACTGATTAATGAAATTATCTATTTGATTATTTGAGATAGTATTGGACTAATAACGAGGCATTTATATAAATAGCATAAAATTTAAACTATTGTCCAAATCAAATTTTAAGTCAAATGTAATATAAAACACACTCAGAAAAGATAAATTTATGTCATATTTGAGAAAAAAAATGAAAAGTAATTGTGACATTTTAAATTTATCCTATATAATATAATTTCTCAATAATATTAAATCTAAGGTAGTTTTTTTTCATCAAATTTATAAATAAGTTTTTAGGAGTAACATATATAAATGATTTGATTGAGTTGTAACAAAAATTTATGTTTTTATTAGATGATGAAAATTGTTTACGGTGGTTTTTGATAGAGCTCGAGAAGTGACGTAAGATTGAGTACGGTCGAGCTTTGGGAGCAAGCTTGGTGAGGAAGACTTGTACAAGAGGCAAACACTTCGATGCGCAAATTAGTAAGAATTCAACTTTAGGTCTCAAGCCAAGCTTAGATTGCGTAGGTGGAATCAGAATGATGCCTCTATTTATAGGGTGAGATCCGACTGTTTGGTTGTGGTATCTAAGCTTAGAGCATGATAGTACTTTCGACCAAATGAAGTTTATCGAGTTTACAAACTTACCTTATAGTCGAGTTTCAAAGTTGGCCACATCTTGTCTTCAAGTTTGTGGGGAAAAATCTTACATTCTAATTTTTTCTAAACTCTCAGCATGATAATTCTATTTTTATCCTCCAACAAAAACATTTATCCAATTTAAAAGATGAATACATGAGAAAATAAATGTAAAAGTTGAAATAATTATAATTACCTGTATTTAAATGCCTCATTTTAGTCTCATGAGAACATGATCTTTCTATTTAAAAAGAAAATAAAAGACAAAATAGAACTATATAAAAAATGGTAACATGGAAACGTATAAAATTTATATATATATATATATATATATATATATTTCCTTTCTATAGTATGAATTTTTAAACCAATTTATTACTTTTGAAAGTTATGAGACTAAATTTAACATTTAAAAACACACTTAGAAGATATTTGTAAGTAAACAAAATTTATAATCTTAGGAAACATCGCAAGGTATAATTTGGAATTATTTGTAACTAAAAAAAAGAATTATAAAAAAAAATCGCAGATAGGCGAAGCTCCCAACAAAATTGCCCATCTCAAGTTCTCACCAAAATGCTCCTAAAACAACCGACACTTCATCTAGCTTCCTTTCTTGTTGAGTAACTTCTGTATTTCATTTATTGTTTCCTCTTCTTGTTTCTCCTTTATAGTTTTCTCGTCTTTAATAAATAAAAACAGACCTAAAGTAGATACGTGTTTGGTAACCGTTTCTTGTTCATTATTATTATTTTTTATTAAAAATGAAATTAAATATTCATGGTAATCATTTATTGTTTTCCATTTTCTAAAATTTTAAATTAAAAAAATTAAATACAAATTAATTTTTTAATTAGAAATTTAACTTTTAATATGTATTATGCTTTTATAAATAAAAAAATAATATTTTTATTTATGTTTGAAAAAATTGGAAATAAGAACCAGAAATAAAAAAATTGTGCCCCTATTTTCATTTCTTGTTTCTTGTTATCATTTCTAGTTTTTTTAGGAATGTAAGTATTTAGTAACTATTCTTGTTTCTCGTTTCTCATTTTTAAGAAACCTTTTCAAAATTACGTGGAAATTTTTGAAATAACAAAATCAAGTTTATTGTTTATTATTGTGTAACCGAGAGACCCCAAGTCCTTGTTAACTAGGCTATTTCTTGGGTGCTTCGTTTCTATTTACTAAAAAAAACAAAAAGCAAGGAATAGAAACAATAAACATGGACATTACCAAATCGACCTTTTTTGTTGTATCTAAAATTCTTACACAATTTTAGAAATATTTATTAAAATGAGAAATGAGAAACAAGAACCCATATATTTCTAATAAACTGAAAACAAGAAACAAGAAAAAAGGTACATAACCGTTACGAAATGTGTCACTTATTTCCTCAAAATGATTATAGGTTTAAATCACCACTGTTACTTTTGTGATATGTCGAAAAAAATTATTTTGTATTTTAAAGATGAGTTAAATTACAAGTTCGACTTAAAAACTTTTTGAAGTTGGGTCTATTTAATTTTTATATTTTTGTCTGTCGCAACGTGATCGCGACGCGGAGCGGCTGACGTCATCCTCTGAAGGGTCTCTTTCGAGATAAGGGTTTGGAGTCGCCACCAATCATCTAAGAGGTGTGATTGGTCACCTAAAAATAAAAACAAGGTGTGTGAAAACAGATTGTTGGTTCGGGAGTCGACTGAGCGTAGGGAAGGTGTTAGCACCCTACGACACCCGTTCGAAAACGGTACCACAATTTGTCAAAAATTATCCTATTATTTTATTTGGTCCAAAAAAAAAGAAATGTTTTTATTTTATTTTAAATGTCCCATATCATATTATTTCACATTTTATTATAAGATATGAATTAATAGGTATGAGTGGCACGAAGGCCATTAGAAAAATTTTGACACGTGGAGAATATTGAAAGATTTCAATTCCCGTCATTGGAGTTTTTTGAAATAATTATTTAGCAAAAAATAATTAAAAAAAACATAATTTTAATTTTATGAAACATTAAGACTTGAACTTGCAACATGAGTGATAACACTCCCACATCTCACCAACATGCCAACACCTTGGGATATAAGCTATGTTCCTTTTTAAAATACAAATTTGATATTTTTGAATTTTGTTAAAAAAAAACTCTAAAGGAAATCTTTTATTTAAAATAACTATTTAGTAATGATAACATAGAGGCATGCAAAGATTCAAATTTAGGTCATGTAGATTAAAAAACCAAACATTTACCACTATTCCAACATCCTAAAATGTAAATATTGTATTCTTTTACAAAAACAAAGGTTTTAATTTATTTTTTTAAACAAAAAAAAAACGTACGAATTTTTTTCAATTAAAACAAAAAATAAATAACTTTTTTTATTTATTTCAAAATTAACAAGATTATTTAAAAGAAAAAAAACTTTTATTTAAAATTAAAGTCAAATTTACTTTAACAAAACTTATTTGTTTAAACTGATTTTTTTTTGTTAAAGATTCTTTTGAAAACCATAACCACCAAACCATTAAAAGGGATTTTTTTTAAAAAAAAAAAAATTTATTCTAAAATATTCTGTTTTTATCTCCTCTTTTTTAAAATCCTGCAGCAGAATATTCGCTTTTAATTAAAAAATAAAACAAAGTTGACACAAAAAGTAAACTTTGTAAAAAAAAAATTCATTTTAAATAAAAACTACATTTTAAATAAAAACTATGTCTTAAACTTTGAATCCAAATTTAAAAGAATCCAAATTCTTTTAAACAAGATTTGTTTTATAAAACTCCTTTTTTTTTCAACGTATTTTAACCAAAATTTTAAAGTAAAATATTTTATTAAAATAAAATTACGTTTATATTTATCTCATTTAAAAAACTCTTCTTTATTAGAAAAAAAAAACCTTTTATTTTAAAATAAATTTAGAAGATTTTTTTATCTTAAAAAAAATTTCTTACCAAAAGCATTTTATTTTAAAAAAAAAAAGTTAAAAAAATTTTTTTTTTAAAAAAATATTTTTTTCTAAAAAAAGAAAAGAAAAAATCTTTTGATTGAAACAAAAGAATCTGTTTCAAATTAAAAGGATAATTTCCAAAGCTAATTTTTCCTTATTTAAAAAAAATCTTTCAAACGTATTTGATACTTACGTGAAACGCACTACGAAGGAGATCGTCAGAGTGCCAGCGGGTTTGGAAGAAGCTGTGAAGAAGGTTGTTGCTGCTGTGTTGTTCGCGTGTTTCCTTGCGTCGTCGGAGGTCGTAGGTATGAAGGAGAAAATGTGTCATAGGTATGAAGGAGAAAAGGTGGTGATGGTGGGATAAGAAAGGAGAAGAGATGAATGAATGATTATTGAGTAAAAATATGAGTTTTAGAGATGGAGAGAAAAAGATACACTGATGGGTTTCTAACTCTGCCCTCCTTTTCTATGTGTCCTTTAAATACACAAAAAAAAAAAAAATAACAGTAACATGCGTGAGTAAGTAAAATTAGAGAAAAAAAAGGAAGGGAAAATGTAGGAAATGACACCTGTAGAACTTTGACGAAAAAATCAAAGGGAGAAAAAAAACTGTTAATATCAAAGGTTTAAAATAAAATCTTTATTTTTAAATTTGTAATTTTATTAATAAAATCAAAATCTTTAAAAGAAAACTTTTTTTAATTTAAATTAAAACTTTAGTTTATAAACAATAATAAAGTAATCTTTTTTTATTGAAGATATTTAAAAATAATAATAATAATAATAAATAAAAAATAATTAAAAATTAGACGGACTAATAACGGTGTCTATATGGCCCACATAGACATAGTTTAGCAGTTAAGGTATCTTGCTCCCTACCCTTGAGGTTAGGAGTTCAATCAATTTCATCGACACAAACTGGAAAAAAAAATCTTTATACTTTGACAAGTTTGTAATTATTTTTTAAGCTTTAAAGTTTCTAAAAGATAAACTCTCAATTTTGTTTCTAAAACTTTATTAGTTAATGTTTTCAGTGTTACATTTTTAAAATTGGGCTAAAATTTTTAATGTGTTTCTAAGAAATATTAAAACATATGACTAAAGAAATTGTTAGCAAACAAGTATAATTTTTAAAAACAGAGAATTAAAAATAAAAGAGTAATACCTTAATAGTGGGCTAATTTTAATAGCTTATCTCTAAATTATGTAGGAGAAAGATTATAGTCTTGGTCGTAAAATTTCTTTTTTTTTCTTTTGAGTAAAAAGCACTTCATTAATTGGAAACTGCCACTAGGACATGAAAATAGTACATTTCCTATTGAGTAAGGAAAATAATCCTCGAGAGGAAGAGATCAAGCCAAATTGAATGAGTTATGTTGTAAACATCATGTTTTTCTAACCAATCCGTCGACCGATTGAGAGCTCGAGGAACATGCAGAACATCGAAATCATAGAGAGCATGAGATAGCACCTGAATGTCATGAAGCCAAACTCCTTCTGGACCTAGAGACACCGGATCCGAATTTTTCGGTATCCCAAAGACTGAGCAAAACGAAGGTCTTCCAGAATCGCTTGAATTTTCGCAAGGAGAGGGCTAAGGGAGTTGGGGCTAGACGAAGCACGAGCTGCCAATATTGTCCCTGCCGAGTCTCTAAGGATTGCTCCCCACCCTGAGCGGCATCGACATTAAGGAGGATTCAGTCATGTGGAAGATAATTCCAAGACTCAACTAGGCTATCTGACCCACAAAGATGAAGAGGATTAATTCAGAGATGATGAAAATGAGATCGACTTGGCTTTCTCGGCGTAAGAGGTAATCCAAGCACATCTTTCTCATAGATGTGGGATTTGCTTGGCTATCTCTCACTTCGTCATTAAATTTCAATTATATTCATTATTAACAAAATTCATATTAGACAATGCCATTATGACTAAAACTCTAACCTCATAATTTTGCTTCCCCATAATCGCATTTTGAACGTCAGTACAACTCTTCGAAACTTTCTTTTTTTTTAATTTACAATTTACTGCCATGTGTTGCCATATATGAAACATAATCTACTTTTACGCAAATCACCATCATATAGATATTTTGTACTTGTACCGACATGCACCTCTTATTTTAGGGATTAACACATTGATAGTCTATTTAAGAATCATAATTACATAAAAGGATTTAAATCTATAAAATTTACATTTTTGTCATAAAAAAACACTAATTAGGATGATACCCATCACACAAATTATTAGGATCCACCTCAATATTAAATAATTTTTAAAATCTAGAAATGGTAAATTTGAGGTTACAATTTAAATCCCTTAAAATATGCTTAATTATACTTTTCAAAATAAAAAAAATCTCAAAACCATCCATTTTCGAAACCCCTTCCTCTGAACGTCTGTTTTTCTTCCTCCGACCATCCGTTCTTCTCCAACCGTCCGTCTCTATCTACCTTCCTCTCTCGACCGGCTCCATTTTTCTCCGTTGCCCATCTCCGTTTTTCTCCGTCGCCTGTCTTCGTTTATCCCATTCGAAAGGAGATTTTTGTCCTTCCTTCTTCTCCGGTTGTTTCTGCCTGCCTTCATCTCTGCTTCCGTTTTTCTCTGTCGCCAGAACAGTTCGCCTCCATTTATCCTGATCGAAAGGTTTCCATTCCAATGGTTGTTTTCGATTTCTGATTTCGTGTGAACTATTGTATATATGAGAATATATATTATAGTGAGTTTGATTAGGATATATCTTATAACTCAACTTGTATATATGCGGATATGCAAATATATACTATAGTGATTTTGAATGTATATATGCAGATAGATACTGTGATTTTGAATATATTATTTGAATATGCAGATATATGTTTATTGAGATTTCAAAAGATGTTAATGTGATTTTGAATTGTTCTTGAAGATTGAGCACTGATAGTGAATTAAGGGAAAATCAACCTTAGGAGTAAATTAAGGTTTTGAATGGGTGAATTAAGGGATTGGTGTTGACAATTAGTATGTGGCCCAAAGGATTATGATAATAATTCATGGAATTAAATCTTTTATATTAAAAAAAAAACAAATAATTATAATAAATGTAAATGCAATAAATAAGGATAAAATCGGAATTAAAATAAAATCATACTTGCAGAAATCTAAAAGTGTAAAATTAGAAAATTTTAGACATTTGTATAAATAAGTTTCTAAAACAGCCATCCGAAGACATTATCTCTTTATTTTATCATCATGTTACATTCTCATTTTCATTTTAACGAGTAATAGGTAGAATGATTGTTTTAAATAACTGCTAAGAGATTAAGAATAAAACTGAAACTTTTGAAACCATAACATGTCATAATTGAAACCTCCTTCAGACTCATGTCATTTTGTGTAATAACCTAAAATATATTTTGACTTCACATTGTCATCAATCCACTCATAGATTTTATCTCTGTGTAACAATAAGAATTTAATTTAAAAAGTAATAACAAGTGTCTTGTTCACTTGAACTATGTCCAAATTAAAATAAGAGACGTGAGTTGAAACTTTTAAAAGATTAAACTCACATGTCTTAATCATATAACATTAGTAATTTCTTTAAAAGGTACATGTCGATCCTCACCTTTTGTTTGAATTGGTAATACTTTTATAAAAAAAAATGAAAAAAAAATATTTAGTTTAAATTTTTAGGTCCCATAATAATGAATATAATAGTCCTTTGAGTGTTCAAACTCTAGCAAACTGTTTAAAGACTTATTATTAGAATCCAAACAGAACAACACAAAGCTTTCAATTTATTGACTTTGGAAGTACCTTTGTGAACTTTTGCTAATTTATAATTTGGGGGGGGGGGGGGGGGGGGGGGGGGGGGGGGGAACCTCGTTTTGTGTGTGTTTTAAAATGTGAATTGGGTTGGCAGACAGAATGTGGACAGTGGAGTTTTTTGTCTTTTCACAACTTTGCCTTTGTTATCATCGACCCTCCTATTTGGAATTCCAACCCCACCAATTGTAATATATTATTATCGAACCATCATACTTGGCTGTTGACCTCCTTGTCATTTTATACCTTTCGATGTCTTGTTAGATAATTTTTTTTTTTTATATATTCGTGAGTGTTCGAGCTAATTTATTATATATCTCGACTAATCTCATGAGATAACTACTTAACCCTACTATATTTGATTATCGAGGAAACACGTAAGATATTTAATTCATGACCATCATGAGATTTCAACTCATTCTCTAAATCTTAAGAATATATATAGATACAATATATATTTAATTCCTAAACCGTTCTTATTGTTTAAAAGATTTTATTTAATCTCTCGCGTTTCAATATTTTTTAATTATACTATTTATGTTCGTGAATACTATAATTGGTTAATGATGAGTCAGTGTTCACAAAAATTTAAGAAAATGAATTAAGTTACCTGAAAAGGGAGAAAAAAAGTCAAAATTTCTGCTAACTTTATAAAAATTTGGAGGAGAAATTACTTTGCTTTCTTTAAATGACATAACTTTCTCCCACTAAAATTTTACCAACTCATTAAAACTTACGAACAAAAATATAGAATTACAAAAATGTTAAAACATAAGAGACTAAAATACAAAAAGACTAAATCGAAAAACACTAAAAATTAATTAGGAACTACAACATATATTTTATCGTAATTTACGGTTTGAATTAAATTTTTACTCTCTATACTCTAGCTTTAGTTTCAATTTTACGTAGCTTTAATTTGGTCTGTGTTCTTTTAGAGGTAACATTTTATGCTAATAGTTAAGGTGTGACATGGGAAGGTAATAATGGTTGAAAAACATACATTTCAGGTTAGGTATTGAATCATTATTTTGTCTATGTGGTTAGCTCTAATGTTAGGCTATTATAAAGTGCAATCACATAATGTTGATAAGATTTCTATAACCCTGTATTCGAGTGCCACGGATAATATCGATTAAATTGCTATGAATTATTTTTTAGTTTAACCACAGATAACTTGATATCTTAGATTTTTATCACTTTGTTATTAACCACATAAATATTTGATAAGTTTCAATCAAAAGACAGATACACAAATAGCGAAACCTTTGTAGAAACTAAATAGAAATTTAGTAGAAATTTAAGTTCAAAGTATAAACGATATTTAATATGACCAACCTGAAACCTAATTTAATTAGTTAAAGACATTTATGTTTGATTAAATCGTAGGTTAAAAAAGCTCACCTCTATCATGTTTAATAAAAATTACTAAAAGTAAATTTGTTCAAATATGACAACTAAAGTTGTTGAGTAACATTCTTGTTTTTTTTCCTCATTCCTGATTTCTTCTTTTTCAATTAAAAAAAAGAATTACATTAAGTAGCTATTTATTATTATTATTTCTTTAAGTTAAATTAATAACCATTTTTGTTTCTGGTTCTCTCCAATTTTAAATTTAAGGAGTAAAAGTTTTCTATGAAAATTAAATATTCAAAGTTTTTATGTTATATTTAGATTTTTATATCTATTATTCTAATAATATTTTTTTATATAAATTTTGGAAAGATAAACCGAAAACAAGAATAAGAAAGAGGAGAAACATAAATAATTACCGAATATCTAATTTTCCAATTCGAAAACAGTAACATTTCAGAACCAGGCGAAAGATAACTTGTGAGTTTCAAGTTTCAACACAATACCACTAAACAAAAATGCAGGACAAAACAGAGTACATATATATATTATTCAAATTGAATGAGACTTGCAGAGTCTGAGGGTGAAGAAACCAGAGAAGAAATCAATCCCAAAACCAAAAATGGAGGCGGAGGCGCCAGCTTTGGTACTGAAGAACGAACACAACCTCAGAATATGTTGGACTGAAGGCCAATCTCAGTCCATGAGGCGCGTCAAGAGACGGCGGAGAGACCCCACCTCTGCCTCCGCCTCCGCCTCCGCCACCGCCACCGATCAAACTAACAAGCAGCAGTCATCCGATCAAGCTCCGACCACCACTACAAAGCGAAGTTCACGGTTTCGCGGCGTCAGCAGGTAAGTTTTCAAGCTTGATTCCGCTCTTAGATTCGTTGCACTGTCCTACTAAATTTGTTGACTCTATGTTGTATTCGGGCCAACGGTCGGAGCCCAGTTCGAGAACCTTCTCTCGTAGACTACCTTCACTAAGTCATCGCTATCGCTAGCCCTCCACTCTTAATCCATTCAAATAAAGGGCGAGTTCTTTTCTCGTGTTGCCCTAGAACTTTCTGAATTCTTTCTCCCGCGGCTGTTCCCTTCTTTCCTTCTTAGATTCTCTCCGTCTTATTATTGATGTGAAATCTAAAACGAGCAGACATAGATGGACTGGAAGGTTTGAAGCTCATTTATGGGATAAGCTTTCTTGGAACATGACACAGAAGAAGAAGGGCAAACAAGGTAAAGTTTTTTTTTTTTTTCCCTTTTTCTTTCCTCTCTCTCTCATTCTGAAAGTTTCTCATGGGACTCCTCTGATTATTCTCTTTGAATTTTTTTTTCTCTCTCTCATCTTCATGACCTTTTGATCAACTGGATCTTTTGGACTCCCAATAGTTTATCTTGGTGAGTTAGCTTCACTAATTCCAAGCCTTTTACTCTCTTTGAATAAGATGTTCATGTGTTTTTGTTTGGTTTTATATATGACAATAGGAGCTTATGATGAAGAAGAATCAGCTGCAAGAGCATATGATTTAGCAGCACTCAAGTATTGGGGTGTAACTACCATCACTAATTTTCCTGTAAGCATTTCTCTTGCTTTCGTCTTGGCTTTTTAGAGAATTTCGCTCCTTCGTCCCTCTCCGATAAGGAAGGAAACGAAACAATCTTATGACAAATCCGGTCAGATCAACTGTTATCCATCAACTACAAGGATATAGGGACGATTCTATATTTCATCTTCTGTGCCACTGTTAAAACCCTTTTTCATGAAGACCCAAAACTTAAATGGATGGATTAGAGTTTCAACTTAGAGTTTTCGCTCTTGATGCTATATCAAATTACTCTTGAGATCGAGATACGTGCTAAAAAGATTGACTTTTCAATATTTTCTTTGTGATGCAGACATCAGAATATGAGAAGGAGATTGAGATAATGCAAACAATGACAAAAGAGGAGTATTTGGCCTCTTTAAGAAGGTTTGGATTCAAAACTTCTAATTTAATTTGTTTTTATGATCAAGTTTGAGTGTGAGATTTGTTTAATTATTGTTTCAGAAAGAGCAGTGGCTTCTCAAGAGGTGTATCTAAATATAGGGAGTTGCAAGGTGAAGTTTTATTTTCTTAGATTTTTCTTGTGTTCATCTTCGTGAATGTTCTATCCATAAAAAAGGGAAACTGCAAAAGAAACTTGGTAAAACAAATTGTTTTGCAGGCACCATCATAATGGTAGATGGGAAGCAAGAATAGGGAGAGTTTTTGGGAACAAGTACCTCTATCTTGGAACTTATAGTGAGTAATTCTAAAAGATTTATTTTGTTAAGATTCTCATTTCTTGTTTTTTTTGTTTTTCATTTTTAATCTTTTAAAAAGTATATTTGTTAGTTGTTCTGATTTCTTATTTCTCATTTTTAAGTGTAAATTTTAGAAACAACAAAATTCAAGTTGGCCAACTTGAGGTTAGCTCAACGATAATTCGTACTTGAGTCATTAGTTCGAATCCTCACTCCTAGTCGTTTTACTAAAAAAGAATAAAAACAAAATTATATATATATATATAACATAATCTTTTTTAATGTTTAATTTGAAAAATTAAATTTCATATCAAACTTCTACATATTTTTAATCAAAAAAAATTAGAGAACAAGAAACAATGAACGGGTTACCAAATATGTTTTCAATTATTTTTTCAATAAATAAATAAAAGAAAAAAAGAAGAAGAAATAAGACAGTTACCAAAGTAGTTATATTTTTGTAGATTGAAAAAGAGGAAACAATAAACAAGAAACACGAATATAGAACTTTTAGGGTCTGCTTGATAATGTTCATGTTTCTGGTTTATTGTTTCTCGTTTCCAATTTTATTTAAAAAATCTAAGTATTTGACAATTATTTATGTTTTTTGTTTCTCATTTTTTTTAGAAATATTCTCAAAATTATATAGAAATTTTAAAATAAAAAAAACGAGTTTCTTGTTTCTTGTTCTCGCTTCCATTTGTTCAAACATAAATAAAAACTTGTTTTTATCATTCTTGCATCCATGAGTGTTGTGTTGGAGTCATGTAATCCTATTTTTCTTTATAGAAAAAGAAGGAAACGGAAACAATAAAAAAAAAAAGGGTTACCAAACGAGCCTTTAGTAGTGACTTGTTTTAGCAGATTTTGAAAATCTGTCTTAAAAGTAAGTGTCAAGTTTGTGAGCTTGTAAAAGTTGAGTTTATAGTGGATTTGAAAGAGTGATTCACAAGCAAAAGACTTTGAAAATTATTCTAGAAAATAAGTCATCCTCGTTAAAAAGAAAATTTAATAGTTATAAACCGAACTACTCATTCAAAAATATACCATCGACTTATTTGGATGTATCAAATGGTTTTTTTTTTTTTTTTTTTTTTTGGTATAAAATGATTATTTATTTATTTTCTTGTTTCAATGACACGACCGATGCTTGAAAAACATGAATTTAAATCAAATAATTGTTTTAATCGAAAAATGAAAAGAGAGATTAACAAATCTAGTTCTAAATTGCAACTAAAAAAGGTTAAGTTTCAAACAAATTGACAAACACAATCGAACACATTTTAGATTTAAATTCAATAACCTATTAGATTAAGCTATAAAAAAGTTTAGGGACCAATATTGTAATTTAACTGTTAAAAGAAAACTCGATAAGTTTATGTTAAATGGAGGACAGTAGAAGTATAATTTTTTCTCCAAATGCGATTGATGATCATAATTTGCTTAATATTTCACCACAGGCACCCAAGAGGACGCTGCTCGAGCTTACGATATGGCAGCCATTGAATATCGAGGCATAAATGCAGTCACCAACTTCGACTGGAGCAATTACATGGCCTGGCTGAAGCCCCCGCCACCACAAGCCACCGCCAACGGCGCCCACACGACATCGGACCCCCGCAAAGAACTCTGCACCTCTGGCTCCTTCCCGGCAGACGAAACCTCCCTCTTCAAAACTCATCACTTTGACACAGATTCCTTCCATTCCCTTCAGAAGCAAGAGCTTCTTGAGAGCTGCAGCGCCCCTCTCAGTGGTTATGCCAAATCTTCTTCTCCGTCAGCTCTCGACCTCCTTCTTCGATCTTCATTTTTCAAGAAACTGGTTGAGACCAACTCGAATCTCTCTGCAGATGAGGTTGAGAATGGAGAAGAGGCAAAGACTCGAGTGCAGCTTGACAGCGTCTTTGATGAGTTCGGAGACGTCTTCTGCGATAGAATTGCAGACGTCCCGTTCGCTTGCAGTTCCAACAAAGATCTGCAAGAAAGTGAGCTTCATTCGTTCTTCAATGGTGCATTTCATCGCTTCAAAGCAGCCTGAAAGTATGCTTGATTTTGTGTGTACTTTGTTAATATCATCATATCGAATACGTAAATATGGAAGTAAGAACTCAACTCGATCTCGACTCGCTCAACTGTTTTCTTCGTATTTTTGTGGACATGAGTGAATCAACTGCTTAACATTTCTCCCTTTCTCCATTTGAGATCTGTTCTAAAAAATAGATAAACTAAGAGAATAACTTCACACCATGAATCTTAGAGATTGCAGAACCACAAAAAAGTAAAAACCCAGAAAACTCAAGCAAATTGTCGAAACGAACAAAGTAAACAGTTATTCGCGAATCCGAATTCAACATCCTAACAGCTTTGATCTAACTTTGCGGTGATCACATATTTAATGTGTTGGATAATACATACTCTGCGACCACAAATTAGGATCAAAATTGCTTTCTTTTGTTCTTGAAAAGTCTATCCCTCTTGGTGTAAACATAGACCAAAGCAAAGAAACTACTATAGATATCGAAATAGAACCCCATGGAAATGGTGGGTCTTTAAAGCAAACCAAAGATGCCTCGAGTTCTTGAGACACCTTGTAGATGATGGAGTGGAGCGCGTACAGGTCATGATCTGAAGATCTTACGTAATACAAAGCCATCTCGAAGTCGAAATGTGACATTGCAGACACCACTTTGTCCAGCTTGTACTTGAAAAGGTTCCACCTCTGAATGAACTCGGTTCTTTGTTTTGGTTTAAGCAGATTTCTATCACCCCCATGTGCAGCTACAGAGTCGAGAACATCAATCACACTAGTGATACTGTGATTCAACGCTGTCAAGATAACATTTCTCCTCGCTGCATCCTTCTGTACAAAAGATAAGGATGAAACCTCTGAGAATGGGCCAAAAGGAGTTTGTCCAATGCTCCACGAGTATCGACTATGGTGTCATTGTGCCTCGAGCTCCAAGCTAAATGTGTAGGCGAAACTCCCCACATACTCTGTAAAATTGAACCAACAAGCGGCCTCTCAAGTTCCCTTGTATGTGTAAATACATGGCGACCATTACAGCTATAATCACTCACAGTCTGGGTATTCCTTGTCCTTACAGCAATAACCATATCTGTAAATGCTACAGACTGATGGTACCGATCAAGCAAGAGGATCGAGTTCAAGTTCAAATCGAAAACATAAACGGGGATAACTCTGGCCATCTCCTCCTCCTCGGGGAATCCAGCCCTTCTAAACTCCTCAGCAGAATCAGACAGTATCTGATGCAGTCGCTTCGAATCCAAATACTCATTCACAATCAAAGTATAGTTATCGAACAAAAACCTTGAAGTATATGAATACGTGGACCGAGAAATGGCGAAAGCACAAATCGGACACTTCGCATAGCTCACCCTATAAGTCTTGAAACTCAAAGACTGCTCACCCAACAACAACCCACCATCATTCAAGGTTCTCTCAATAGACTTCCAATCCAAATCACTAGCATCACTACTCTCAGAGCCATAAATGTGTATAAACTGAACTACCAATGAACTCTCAAAAGGAACAGGAATTCTCATAGAAGGAACTAAATGAACCTGGTAAGCGCTCCAAACCAACGACGCCAAATCGGCCAGCAGCGCCTTCTGCGACTTCGGGCGGCCGTGCAACGTTGCCAGCGGATGAAACTCGCCTCTGGGAAGAACCCCATCTCCGGACAGCGACGGCCCATAATCAACAGGACCTGCACCCAAATCAACCCACAAATACCTTTCTCCGCCACTCCCAAATACTTCCCAAACACTTGGTGACTCCAGGGGAAGAATCCCCATGGCCATAGTTGTAAGCATAGGGCTTCGATTGGGAGCCCAAATTGAGCAAATATATGTAAACCCCTTGACCGGATTTCTCCTTCTCAAAATCCTGCTTGATAACATGATCCACAGAAGCGTAAGGAATCGCAAGAAGCGAAGATCGGAGGCTAGAAGTGGTTTTGGAGATTTCAGATGCCAATATCTCAGAGAGATGGGAGGCAAAGATGCAGCATGAGAGACATCGAGATGGAGCGAGTGTTTAACGGCGAGACGGTGTTGAAACGAATCAAACGGAGCGATTACATGGAAATGGTCGGAAGGGAGAGATGCAGAGAGGAAATTGGAGAGATGGGTGGATGAATCGGAGGGGAAATCACCCACAAGGCGGACATGGAGAAGAAAGAGAGGGAAAGAGAGAGAAGAGAGGAGATGAAAGAAGGGAGAGAGGGGGCGGGGAGACGGACGAGAGAGAGAGAGGAGGGATTTCTTGAGGGAGGATGAGAGGGAGAGAAATGTGTCGTTGGAGGCAGGTGGGTCGAAGCGAGATTGCTGAGCCAGAAACGAATCGAGGCCAAGGATCGGAGCGGCGGTGGCGGTCGGGGGGAAGGCGGCGGCGATGATGAACAGAAGGAAGAGCGCGGCGGCGGTGGGCATCTTAGGGTTTTGGATTGATTGATCGATGGATCGGAAATGGGGAAAAGGGGGTTTCTGTTAGGGGGTCCGGCGAAAACCCATCGGAAATATGAGCGGATTGATCGGAATTGAAGGGAAATTGAGGAAGAAGATGATCCAATGGAGTGAGCGAGTTCAGTGATGTCTCTCCCGAGTCAACCAGGAGAGGACATGGAAATTGGAAATGAAAAATCTGCAACTTATTTATCTTACGTTGGCTTCTTCTTTCCTCTGCCTGCAAAATATATTTATCTTTTAAAATGATATATATACTTTTGAGAAAAATAATTAATTTGAAAAAAAAATAAATTTTATTATGGAATTCATAAAGAGTATCAATTTTTATATCACTTTCAATTTTATCAAATTCTAAAAAAAACTAAGATACGTTTTTCTTTTTTGGAGGAATTAGGATTACTAGATAACAGCCATGTCAAATATAAATATATGTGTGTTGCAAGTTTCACCTTAAATTTTAGAAAATATTTTAATTCTTTATGAATTTTGATGTGAAAAGTCCTTGAATATAGTTTGGGTAGTTAGGGTCTCAAGGAATGACCTTGAGGTTTGGGTTAAGTCAAGTAATGATCTCTTCAGCAAAAGTATTTTTAAAATTCTATTTAAAATCTGGGTTTTGACAAATTCGATTCATCCAAACGACCGTTACAAGACGGCTTTTAATGTTTCATTCGGACAGTTTCAATGAACGTTATGCCATTCGGATTGAAGAATGCTCCTTCCAAATTTCAGAAGATTATGAACGACATCTTCAGCAAAATACCAAGATTTCACAATAGTCTACATTGATGATATTCTGGTATTCTCGAATACTGTAGATCAGCATTTTAAGCATCTCCAGTTATTCCTCAATATTATCATAACAAATGGTCTTGTGGTTTTCACAGCCAAAGATCAAGTTATTCAAACGAAGGTTAGATTCCTCGGTTATGATATTAATGAAGGAATTATCAAGCCAATCCAACGGTCTCTCGAATTCGTGGATAAATTTCCAGATATCATACAAGACAAACAAACTACAGCGTTTTCTTCTGGGTTGTGTTAAATTACATTGGAGACTTTATTAAAGATCTCCGTACAATCTGTCGGCCATTATATGACAGATTGAAGAAGAATCCAAAGCCTTGGACTGTAGATGATACACGCGCAGTCCAATCCATCAAATCACTGGCGAAAAGCATCCCATGCTTATCTCTAGTGGATGAACAGTCTCGACTGATAGTAGACACCGAAGCGTCAGAAATTGGTTACGCGGCGGTGTTCTCAAACAGGAAGTTAACGGAAAAAAATCACAATAATTCGTTATCATTCAGGCATCTGGAATAGTGCCCAGAAAAACTATTCCCTGGGTGAAGAAAGAAGTATTGGCAATAGTACTTTGCATTCAAAAGTTCCAGGGAGATCTTATCAACAAGGATTTCACCATACGGACAGATTCGAAAGCAAGTAAATACATCTTGAAAAAGATGTAAAAAATCTGGTCTCAAAGCAAATCTTTTCAAGGTGGCAGGTCATACTGTCTTGCTTTGATTTTCAGATAGTGCCTATAAAAGGAAGCGAGAATTCCCTTGCTGATTACCTCTCAAGAGAACATCTCTTGAAAACCCCAAAATCAGCTATGATCTCTCCTCTTTCTGATGGAACCCCTCCCGGCCGGAGACGGCCAAACACCCAGCGGCCTCTGCCACAAAACAATCAACGACCCCCGTCGCCGAAAATGAAACAACTATTTCTCCTCAAACTGTAGCATCCTCTTCAAGAACTGCTACCTCAAAGGGCAAAAGGCCCATTTCTCAAACATCTGTACCATCTCCAATGAGTGCAGAAAACTATGCCATGGATATCCAGTTCGAACTGTATCCAAACGCCAGCAAGGTTCTTCACAAAAGACCTTGTCTATTCAATCAGGCCCTTCTGGCCTTCCCATCCCTCAAGCACGCTGTTAAGCCCCTTCGGTAATACAACGAGAAACAGGCGCCCTGCTACAGCAGCCGCCTCTTCAAAACCTACGGTTCCGAGGATCCTTCCTTATTTTCTCAAATCGTAAGGCCAAAAGTTTTCAACCAAGGCCTCCAATTAATGGTTATTTCACCAAGACTACCCTGGTGGACTCAACCATCAAACCAGAATTCGACGGACCTTCGGTCTAAGAAGTCTGTAAGCAAATATTTCCTCATGGCTTTAATTTCCTGCCAGAGGATCTTCAAAAGACCCGTACCTTTTATGAGTTTATTCTGGTAGATTCCAAATGCAGAAATAACTCATATCCCAGATAGAAATGATCCTTCCATGACCATTTACTCAAAACTCAGAATCTCCTGCATTTACCCCTTCCTCCTGGAAAACAGGGTATGCTTGTAGGTAAGAAACTGACGAGGGACCTTTCAGCCTCAGACATACAAACTATCGCGATTACATGAAAGCGTGGTATGTGTTTTCTGGCTACAAGTTTTAAACCATTCTTGGTTTTGTGACTTTTTGTAAGAAGCTTACAAATCGCACTTCCCAAACTGGTTTCAAAGTTGGTGGACATACTTTGGACTCTCCGAGGAAATTTTTCCGGTTGAAGTTCAAAGATCGTACCATCTCTTCCAACAAAGTATCTACTCGTCTCCCCTCTCTAAGACGTTTAGATTTGCTTGTATTTCCAAATACCATGGATCTTTTGCTGGAATTCCAGCTAGGACCCAGTGGCAATTTCAAAGCGTTGAGCAAAGCTTTACGCATCAAGTGGTGGGAAAAAATGATTATTCCTACCTCCTAGAAGAAGCTGAGAAGATGAAGAACTGGTTCAAAACCATTGTTCATCTTCAAGACAGGACGAGGCAAGAAGACGAAAATTTTCTTCTAGCCAATAACGCCGTCATGAGCTCACTAGCTGGAGCCGGATCTCAAGCCGACTTCAACTCAGTCCTCAATACAGTCGCGGTTCAGATTTCTGATCCAGACGATGTTCAGACAG
>NW_028275174.1:0-39611 GCF_013281855.1 Momordica charantia | reverse complement strand
ATCTACAAACTTGATTCATGGCAGACCCATGCATACGACTCGCAGGATTTTATTGTTTGAGAGCTCAACTTTTCTATGTTTTTAGTCCAAGAGCTTTGCTTGATCTAGGCTGTTTACCGGACTTTTTTTGTAGTCATTCATCAATGGGGCTTTATTTTGTCCATAATGTCATCTTTATCGATGTAGTGCTAGTATATAACTCAAATTTACTATATCTCCATTTAGAATAATCATGAATATTATGAAAGCTTATGAACATTTTATCAATCTCATAAAGTAAATTCTATAAACTAGCATATCTTAACGGTAATTGATATATATCTCTAATCAAGAGGTTGCAAGTTCGATCCCTTACCCCACATATTGTACCGATAAAAAACTTCTATAAGCTATTATTTAAAATGTAAGCACATGTATTACTAATTTAAAATTAAACAGGTACATTATTACAAGAATAGATGGTAACAAAGATCAAGAAATGAAAAATAAATGGATTGATTCTTGGAGAAATAGAATAGTTTAAACAAAACATTAATTAAATAACAATAAGATAGGTCCTTGGAGTTGTCACTGATTTGTTACTGATAAGAGAATTTTCTAAGTGATTTTATATAACTAGATGTATGTTTAAAAAAACCTACATTGTTTGATAATAAAATAAAAATACACTTTTCAAAATTATTGATGGTATAGTACAATTTTTTTAGTACAAATATAGTACAATTTATCAATCATCAAATAGAGTAATATATTTATCATTAATTAACTTAAATTACCAAATCAATCTAAATATATATAGATCAATAGGTAATGCACCTATTACATTCTCTAAGATGGAAGGTTCATTGCCCCACGAACCGAAAAGAAAAAAATAGTTAGTAATAATTTCTAGATTAAACAACAAAGTTTAGTCTTTGAGCATTGAGAATTGTGTCAAATAAATTATTGAACTTTCAATTTGTATTTAATAGGTTTATAAATTTCAAAATATATCTAATATAATAGGTCATACTTTTAAAGTTTAGAGACCTATCTGACACATAATTAACTGTCCGGGGTCGTATTAAATACAAAATTCATTTTATGTTTAATAGATCTTTTAAAACTTTTTGTAAAGGTTAAGACCTATCAGGCGAAAAGTGAAAGTTCGAGGATCTATCACATACAAAATTGAAAGTTCAATGTCTATAAATACCAATGACATATATTGAAAATTTGAAACCTACTATACACGAAATTAAAAGTTTAAAGATTTATTAGATACTCAAGACATAAAATTCAAAATTTAGAAACTTATTAAACACTTTTAAAAACTTAAAAAAATTTGTTAAGTTCATGAATTAAACTTATAATTTAAGTAGCTATCGGCACGATTCTCGATAGCTATTGAATTTGTTCCGCGTCTCTGAGTAGTCTATATATATATATATATATATATATATATATATATACATTCATTCTATAACTAGATTATTGACTATGAACAAAATAGTCATAAATGGAATAAGGATTAGTTCTTATTTGTATTATCAAGTTGGTCCATTTTTATTGTTATATTCTTGTTCGAGCTTGTAAGTCATAAACCTTCTCAAAGCAATCCATAATCGTAAGAAGAATTCTTGGAGTTGATTAACTAAGGTTAAGGTTGTTGTTAAGAGAATTCAAATAAAAGATGAGTGAACTTGACATGTCCAAATAGATGTTTGGATCGAGGACAATGCTAGTTTCTCGACGAAAACAAGTTTTAAACTTTATTCGGTCTCTGATATATTTTTGAGATCATTGACGTGAATTTTTTTTTACTTATCAATTTGGTTAGATTTTTTTTTGTTTGTACCAGATGTTCGTTTGAGCTTGTTGAACTCTGATATCATCTTAATATTCATAAAGCTTCATCTCAAAACTAATTGGTAATAAAAAGAGTAACTCATGCATTTATAAACTTTGTTAAGTCCTTTTATCTTTTCGATGTAGGATTCTTAACGATTAACAAAGTTGTTTAGCCTATTGACAGTGGTAAGGAAATTAGAAATGAGCACTGTCAAAAGGGTGGATATTAGCCTGAGTGATTTGAGATTGGACAAGTAATCAATGTATTATATCATCTTAATATTCATTGAATGGCTGTGCTAAGATACAACTTAACTAAAAATTGACAACACAAAAAAGTCAGTTTCCAACTAGTGAAAAATAGTAAGTATATATATGAGGCATATGATGTAAACATTCTAAATAAAGTTGTGACAACGAGCCTCTTTATACTTTTATAATATTATAATATTATCTTGACTTAACTCTATTTGCATAAATAAATAAATAATACATATATATTAAATATTTCATAGTCAATGTAGCAAGTGACAAGCATTTATAAACCAAAATGCATAACTTTTATCCTAGCTAGGAAGACTCACGCGTGGTGAACGAGTTAAAATTGACGAACTTAGAAGATATAACAAAATTCCTTGATTGGTTCTTCCTTAGAAATGATCCATTTTATTTGATTTGATTGATTTGACTGGACAACAAAAAAACAATTATAACAAATATTAAAATATCAAAATTTCTAACTAATACAAGCTAAATATAATAGCTATATATTTATGCAAAATATGAAAAAATTCATTCATGTTTTGAAAAATTTATTAAAAAATAAAGTTTAATAATAGCTAGCAGTTAATAATTAAAATAAAGAAAAAATAAGTAGAGTTTTCTAATTTGAAACACAAACCTAGACTTATAAAAGATGTTGAGTGAGTCCAAAACGTCTCCTTATTAGAAAAGTTTAATTATTAAATCTTTTTATTAAATTTATCAACGTCTCAATAATCTTAATTATCCTTTTGGTCTATTCTTCATTGTTCTTTCAAATTAGATATAGGCAAAATTGTTTACATAAATATTTCGATGGATTCCAACTCTTTTCTCACCGGTGCACATTAAACTTTAATATGTAAAATTAAGCTCCTATAGCTTAAAATTTTTGATGATTTAATATCTATCATGAAAATTAGTTAGATTTCTAACCTTTTTTATATGCCTAAAATTGATACAATGACGATGAACCAAATGTATTAAAAACTACAAATATTAAATCGTTACGTAATAAAAATTAATACTTAAATTAGTGAGACTTTCCTAGCAATAACTAAATTTGTTACATAATAAAAGACTAAACTGTTACACATCTACAAATACATAGACTAAATCATTACATACTACTAAATGGTTAATTAAAAATTACAAAGGTTTTAACCTATATTCACAATTGCAAATAAAATAGTTATGATACTGCCTTTTAATAGTTTTAGATTGTGCCATGTCAAATGATATTAAAAAAAGTTTCTTCAACGTTTTCTCAAAAAAAATATATATATATATATATTTCTACAGCGCCCATAAATCGTATAAATGCAAGTTTTGGGTATGACCACAAATTCTTAAAGCAAAAATGGAAGGTTTCATCTTTCAAATTTTTAAATAAATAAAAATGAAGTTAAATTACATATTTTATCTTTATTGGTTGAGGTTAATTTCACTTTAGTCTTTATGAGCTCCAAAAATTAGTTTAGTATTCATAGTAATTTAATCTTTATAACTTTTAAAATTAATTTGTATTTATAGTTTTAATTTGGTCCATATTGATTTTAAAGTTTCAATTTGTTCTCCTATATTTGGTTAAACTTCAATTACAATGAAGCTCAAACTATAGTGGTCAAATTGAAAATTTTAAACTTAACAAAATCAAAATGAAAACAATACCCCAAACTAATATAGATCAAATTTGTGCTTTTAACCTAAAAATAAAAGACACTCCCATAAATAGCATAAAATAAATATGTATTTTGAAACTAAAATTTTAAAACACAATAAGAAAAAATAAAATAATAAAAAAAATGTAAAGTTGTTACAAATACATGATATAGAAAAAATAAAATTTCATCTAACAGGCAATAATTGAGACTTGTTAAGCAAAAAAAAAAGGGAAAAAAAAAACCAAGTAGTCAAAGAAAGTCTAAGGGTACGATGGAGAACAAATATTTTGACACGTGGACCAATGGGTAAATTGACGTGTATAATTTATTTCTCCATTAATAACCTTTGTTTTCTTTTTAGTTCCCATCGATAGCCACTCTAATTAATGAGTTCTACACGACTCCATCAAAATTCAAAATTCAAATCTTCTCACATCATTGTCAAAATGAAAATATTAAAAAAAAATTAAAAATTCTCTCAACTCAACTTTATGATTTGTCGGCAAATATAGCATGATTTTGATGGTTGATAAAATTTTTCTTTTCATTTCCATTTATTAAACATATTACTCGATGTATCAATAATCTAGAATTTCTAAAATATTAAAAAATAGATTTAAGGAACAAACGATTTTTCGTTTTTTTCTCCTTTTTGTCTCTTTTTATAAGTATTATTGTTGAGGCTGAATTTAGGCTCTTTCGGATTTGCCAAATGTGCACCAATTGAAGAAACGAGAACGAGTGTGGATCGTGCAAAATTAATAACACTCAACACCGATAGCACACACAAATTCCAATGCTTAAATTAGTATCAAGTACGGAAGGTAGGGTTCTTACATACCTCTAGAGTTTAGTTTATCCTTCTATTTATAGAAATCGAATCCTTATACTTCTAGGAAATCATACCTTCTACACCTATGCAGTTTATTGTGGGACATCGGTTAGAGCTGTTGGCCTATTTGGAATTCCACTAGGACGGAATAGGTTCAGATTGGATTGCGTAGAATAGTTCGACAAGCCTTGCTAGAGTTTTCGGCCGACGATCGAGAACTAGTCGGCACAGAGCTCAAGTCGGATCGATCTGGACTATTTGACCTCTACCTGTTTGGTAAGTATATTTGGGCATTCTTCACGTTCGACCCAATTTAGGTCTTTTGTCGTTTGGTCGAATCTCATTTCATTTGTCTGTAACAATTATGTTTATGCAAGGATATGCACAACAGTGTATTTCAGATTGCAGCTCGAACCCGGCCTCCGGACCCCTCTGAATACTTGGGCGGACCTGCACAAAAAGGTGAGCACTCCGACGATTAAGTCAGTATAGGTCGGATTCCCAGTTTAGTTCGAGGTCAGAAATCATCGTACCTGATCGCGGAATGAGGTCCTCTACTTATGGGTGGTAGTCCCGCTAATCTCGCTACGGTTACACCCGGTAATCTCGGGACCGACGGTTACACCCGATAATCATGCCGCTGACAGTAGCTCAATCGGCCCCCACCGAGCTTCCCGGTAGGTCGGACCTCGGCCAGGTTCACCTCGGCCCTCATACTTAGCATCTGTCAACGCTAGTGGTGGTGATCTCGGCGGTCCGAGCTGGGGCATGACTCATGGGTCACCTTGGGGCACCAATGGCTGTCCTCCACGTGTCCTCGGTATTCTTTCCCCCAAACATTGGCCCCTCTCTGTCTGGTCCGATCTCGACCTGGCAGAGAAGTTCATTTGATTTGCTTTGGACACGTGGCGACTCCCTATTCGTGGGAAAACAACCGTTGCGGTGGATTTATCATCGGAATATTCAAATTTTGACGCTCGGATCTCCGGGGGGATCCTAGCCGCTCGTTGATTACACATGTACGGTGGGGAAATTTTTCCGACGGGCTATAAATACCCCCAATCTTTCAGGTCATACCTTACGTTCCCTGAATTCTTGGAGTTCGATCTGAAGGTAACTCGAACCCTTGGTAGGTCGGTCTCTTCCCTCACTTTCTCTTTCGAACGTAGTTGCCATGTCGTCCTCTTTAGCAGCAACTTAGGATCCGATGAGGATTTAGCTCGTAGGTTAGAGTCCGAGCTGAGGAGATAGAAAACTTTAGGCTCACCGATGATGGGGAGGATAGTGATGCCTCCACCTCGGGTCAGGGTTTGGAATACCCTTCTAGGATACCTGAGCACTACCTCGGATCCCTTCGTAGGGGGTTCGCTATCCCTGAGAACATCCTCCTTAGGATTCCGGAGGGGGGAGAGAGCTGACAATCCTCCAGAGGGATGGGTCACTCTCTACTTCAAAATGTTTGAGTACGGCCTCAGACTTCCCCTTCACCCTTTTGTCCAAGAATCTCTCTTCCGGACTGGGTTGGCTCCGGCTCAAGTGGCCCCCAATGGGTGGGGTGTCATTTTCGCTTTGGCCATCCTTTTTTGGCTACGAGCTCGGGATAGTGAAGAGGCCGAGCTGTTGGACGTAGACCAGCTACTCGCGTACTTCGAAGCGAAAAGGATAGCTAAGAAGCCTGGTCGGTTCTATATGTGCGCAAGAAAAGGCGCAGACGGTATAGTTAAGGAGCCAACCTCCATCAAGGGATGGGCGAGGAAGTGGTTCTACGCCTCTGGGGAATGGCTTGCAAAGGACGAGTCAGGTCGTTCCTTCTTTGACGTTCCCACTAGGTTGGGAACCTAGGTACGGAGTAGTTCTTACTTTTTGTGATTTTCTTTCCTGTCATTCAGGTCTAACTCGGATTTTGTCTTCGTGCAGTTTCAATCCGACCAGTCCCCGAGCTTACGCAAGCCTCCTTCGACACGTTGAAATATTACAAGGAGCATTTTCCGAGGGGTAGGAAGGTCGGAACTTTGGTGACCGACAAGCTGCTGCTTGAGTCCGGGCTGCTAGATTACAACTCGGCAGTTCGTCCCATTGAATCCTCAAGGCCGAACTCCGAATTAGGTATGCCGAGCTTGCTACCCCCTCATTTTCCTCTAACTTTGTGCTGATTTCTTTCCTTTGTTTTGCAGCCATGGTTTGCGGGTTTGCGAGTAACGTGAAACGCAAGTCCAAGGGCCGAGCCCATGCTCTTGAGGCCGCCCAGAGTTCGAAACCTGTCACTCCTGCTTGGTGTGGTAGGCCAGCCTCGGAAGATCCAGCCCCAGTGATCGAGCTGGAGTCTTCTGGGGGTCCCTCGAGGGAGAAGCGCCCCAGGGATCAGACCGAGGCGGTGGACGTCTTGCCCTTGGGCGAGGAGGTGAGGGAGGAAGTCCCTCTGAAGCGAAGGAGGAAGAAGAAGAAGACGACCTCCCCCTTGGAGGTCGGAGCTCGTGGGGTCTTGCCTGCGAGCTTCGCAGATCGGGTGGACGATCCTGAGGCCAGGATGGGCGGGACATCCGATGTAACGGCACGGTTCAGAGTTGAGCCGTCAAGTTCTGGGGTGAGGGACCAGGTGTCCTGCATCTCGGCCGCAAGTTTGGACCGCTGCCTAAAGAGGGCGCCCAAATTTGTAAGTGACCCAGGGTCCGTTCTGCAGAGGACCATCGACTACGCCGCTGAGGTAAGACTAGTGTCTCCATGTTTGCTCAATTTACCTAACAGGTAGCTCGGTCTATTTTCTTCTTTGTACCTTTTCTCATGCGTTTGTTGCTTCCATTCAATCGGCTCTGCCGTGAAGGCCGAGCTGGATGGGAGGGAAGTTCTGGCAGCGAGGGAGAAAGAGGAGTTCTCGCTGCCTTGGAGGCTGCTTCCTCCACCATGAAGGATGAGCTGCTGAAGACTCACTCTGAGGTGGAAATTTGAAGGCCGAGGTGGAGACCAGGCCGAGCTGCTGAAGAAGGAAGAAGACAGACGCAAGGTCCAGCTCCGAGTGCCCATGCTATCACCAAGGGCTTGGAGAAGGAGAAGTTCCAACTCCTCAAGGAGAAGGACGACATGCTTCAGGCGCTTGAAGCGAAGGAGAGGAGCTGAGCATGCGACTGCCGAGCTGGAGACGGTGAAGAAGCGTCTCAGCAATGGAGCCCTATTGGAGGAATTGTTTAGGCAACATCCTGACTTCGATGGATTTGCCAAAGACTTCTCTGACGCGGGCTTCAGTTTCTCATGAAGGGCATTGTTTCCGACATGCCTGACCTTCAGATCGATCTCGGTGGTCTGAAGAAGAGGTATGCTGAGCAGTGGGCGTCTGGGCCTAAGCGCCACCCCTGGCCCCCAAGCGTTGGTGGATAAGTACGTCAGAGATCTGGACTCTGACTACTCCGACCTCGAAGAGGATCAGGTCGGCACCACTCAGAGGGCGCTCCTCAAGCAGGCTCTTAGGCGACCACCCTTCAATGTCTTTCTTCTCTTCTCCTTTTTTTTTTGTTTGTAAGTGTCAGGGCCGAGCTGCAAGGTCTATAAGCCTTGGCTCTGCTCTCCATTCAATAAAGAAGCTCCCATTTGTTTTTACTGTGTGCCTTCCTTTCTTTGCTTTTTCTTTAAGCTAAAGCAAATGTCACCTCGCACCTCGTACTTTTGAGGTCGCGCCTTCAAAGATACTTGAAATTTTGAATTCGAATCTCTGTCTAGTATTCAATACATTGTACCAACTCTGGATTTTTTAACATTGCACCCTCAACGAAAAAACGTTTTAAAAGGCTAAAATCCAAAGTCCGTAGCTGTTCCTCATATCGCACCTCGTACCCTCAAGTTCAAAGGCTGATCATTTTGAAATTTTCACATCGTCCCTTTACCTTGAAGGTTTGAATTTTAAGTTCATCAGTGGTTTTGGCAGCGCACCTCGTACCCTTAGGTTTGGAGGATTGAATTTTAACCGACTGCTGGAATGTGATTGTGTGGGAGTCCAATTTTAAGTTCATCAGTGGTTTTGGCATCGCACCTCGTACCCTTAGGTTTTGGAGGATTGAATTTTAACCGACTGTTGGAATGTGATCGTGTGGGAGTCTGTGGCCCCCATTTAATTTCTGGTCGAACTCGGAATCATGAAATTAAATCATCACGTTTATTCCGATCATAATTCTTTTGAAACAGTTTTTACAGATCCATTGAAAATCATTTCGGCATTTCAAGGATAATAACGCTTTAGGTGCTCCGCGTTCCATGGGTGCGCGAGGACGTCTCCTTTCAGATCGGCCAACACGTACGTCCCGGTCGGACTATTCCCTTGACTTCAAACGGCCCCTCCCAGGTCGGGTCAAGGGCACCCACATGGGTTTAGACCTTCCTTAAGACCAGATGTCCGACTTGGAAAGTTCGAGGTCGAACGCGGGCGTTGTAGTGTCTGGCCATTCTGCCCTGATATTCCGCTAGGCGTAGCTGCGCCATTGCTCTTCTTTCTTCCAACAAGTCGAGGTTGAGGAGTAGCTCTTCCTCATTTGCTGTAGGCTCGTAATGCTCTACTTTGTCAGATGGCATGCCGATCTCAACCGGGACTACAGCTTCGGAGCCGAAGGCCAGGGAGAACGGGGTCTCACCCGTCAATTCTCTTTGGGTGGTCCGGTACGACCATAGAACCTCTGGTAGCTCCTCGGCCCACCTGCCTTTCTTGGAATCCAGTCTAAGTTTGATGCCTCGCTTGATGATCTTGTTTACTGCCTCCACCTGCCCATTTGCTTGCGGATGTGCGGGGGACGAGCTAAGGTGACTTATGCCAAGCTGCTGCAAAAGTCTTTGAACTTGGCGTTGTCAAACTGCTTCCCATTGTCTGTCACAATGGCCTGCGGTATACCAAAGCGACATATGATATTTGTCCATACGAAGGACGTGACTCTGGATTCCGTTATGTGGGAGAGCGCCTCGGCCTCGGCCCACTTTGTGAAGTAATCCACAGCAACCACAACGAACTTGGTCTGGCCTTTGCCCAAAGGGGAAGGACCAATGATATCTACCCCCCACTGCGCGAATGGCCACGGGACCGAGATGGGGGTGAGCAGCTCGGGAGGTTGGTGGATTATGTTTCCGTAGCGTTGGCAATTGTCGCAAGTTCTAACGAACTTCTTGGCGTCCTGGCTGAGGGTCGGCCAATAGTATCCTTGTCGGATCACTTTGGCTGACAGCGACCGGTCGCCTGAGTGATTGCCGCACACTCCTTCGTGGATTTCTCTGAGGACGTACAGGCCCTCTTCAGGGGTTAGGCATCTCAATAGAGGCAGGGAAAAGCCGCGTCGGTACAATGCTCCACCTCGGACCACGAACCGAGCTGCTCGCCTTGCCAACTTTCTGCGCTCCTTGGGGTCTTGTGGTGAATTGCCCCTAATGAAGTCCGCAATCGGGTCCATCTATGAGGACTCTGGAGCGTCGATCTCCATCAGATCTGGCTCTGAGATCGAGGGATTATCTAAGATCTCGACGGGGACCGACCTGGCCAGGTCGATCTCGTACGCTGACGCTAACTTGGCCAAGGCGTCGGCATTAGAATTTTCTGCTCGGGGAACCCGACTTACTTCGTAAGTTCGAAACTGGGCGAGGTACGATCTGACTCGGAGAGATGCGACTTAGACTGCTTGCTCTTGACGAGCATGTCGTCCATATACACTTCCATATTCCGGCCGATCTGCTTGGCGAACATTTTGTTCACCATTCTCTGGTAGGTCGCTCCTGCGTTCTTTAAACCGAAGGGCATGACCTTGTAACAGTACAGACCTTGGTCTGTTATGAATGCAGTATGATCTTGATCTGGGACATGCATCTTGATTTGGTTGTACCCAGAGTAGGCGTCCATGAAGGTGAGCAGTTCGTGCCCGGCTGTGGCGTCCACGAGCTGATCAATCCTCGGCAGTGGGAAGCAATCCTTCGGGCATGCCTTATTTAAGTTCGTAAAATCTACGCACATTCTCCACTTTCCGTTAGATTTTTTAACTAATACAACATTGGAGAGCCACTCGGGATACGAAATTTCTCTTATGTATTTAGCTTTCAAAAGTTTGCTAACTTCCTCAACAATTACATCACTCCGCTTTTTGTTTATAGGTCTTCTTTTTTGCTTTACAGGTCGGAATGACGGATCTATGCTGAGGCGATGCGTCATAATTTTTGGGTCAATGCCAGACATGTCCTCATGGGACCACGCAAAGACATCCGAGTTGGATCTGAAGAAGTGGATTAGCTCCTCTCTGTCGGTGGCCCCCAGCTTGGTTCCTATGCTTACTTGCTTCTCGGGACTAAGCAGAGGAACAAGCTCGAGCCCTTCAGTGGGTGCGACAAACTCCCTTCTCGGCAGGTCGCCTCGAACTCGAGCGTCCCATCCCTACTGGCGAGAGTTTCAAGGGCGCAGACCGATGAGCCTTTGAGTGCGGAGGCATAACACTCCCTCGAAGCGGTCTGTTCTCCTCGGACCGTGCCCACGTCATTGGGGGTGGAATACTTCAAAACTTGATGAAGTGTCGAGGGAAGGACTCGAAATGAGTGGATGATGGGTCTCCCAAAGATGGCGTTATAGGCTGATCTACCGTCAATTACCACGAACTCGGCCATTTGGGTGACCTGAGTTTGGTCCTGCCCAAGCGTGACCGACAAGTCGATGCAACCCTCCGGGATGACCGATTCTCCAGAGAACCCAACCAGCGGTGTCGGGCTTTTCTTCAATTGCGACCTCGTCCATCCCAAGGCGAGGTAGGTCGGTAAGGACAGGATGTTAGTAGATGCGCCTCCGTCTACCAGCACCCTTCTGACCACCACATGATCAATCAAGGGAGCGATCACAAGTGCATCATTGTGGGGCAGGTGCACCTCCTCTATGTCTGTACTGTCGAAGGTGATTGGGCAGGTTGGCCTCTGCTCCCTGATGATGCACACCTCGCGCCTGGCTGCACGAGCTAACTTCTTTCTTTTATGTCCGGACTGACCCCCGCTTGGCCCTCCGAAAATGGTATTGATGACCGCAGGTCGGTCAGTGCGCCGGGGCGGCGTCCTCGAACGCTTCCGCTCTTCCTTTTTCTCTGCCGAGCTGGTCTTGGGCTTTCCCACAAATTTCTTGAAGTAGCCATCTTGAATTAGATCCTCAATTTGGCGCTTCAACTCCCAGCAGTCCGACGTGTTATGGTCGTGCTCCCGATGGAACTCCGGGGCTCCCCGAAGCTTCTCAGGACGCTTGAGTAGTTTTTCCATTCCAGACTCCTCGATGTTCGTTAGGATCTCGGAAATTGGAATCGTGGTCGGGGTGAAGCGTTCGTAAGGTCGGTTCCTGGTGGGTCCGTTCACCGCCCTTCGAAACTCAGCTCGGCCACTGGAGAAAGATTCCTTGTCCTTGGACTTGGGATCCGCCTTTTCATCTTTTCCGCTTCTATCCCGGCTGATCCTTCGCTCTGGTCGGCTGGTTTTGGTTCGGAGGAGCTCCTGCCCATTGATGACTTTCTTCGCCTTCTGCAGCACTTCGGTGAAGGTGGCCGGGGCCTCCTCTCTAAGCTTCACCGTGAGGGCTTCGTCGGCTAGGACGGTGAGAAAGTAGCACATGGCCGAGTCATCAGAGCAGTGTGCGACCTTCAATTGTTCCTACTGGAATCTGGTGACATATTCTCGCAGCGTCTCACCTTCCTTTTGCCTGATGGTGGCGAGATGGGTCGCTGTCTTTTTGTCATAGTGCCGAGAAGAGAACTGGGCGAGGAACTCCCTTCTCAGCTGAGCGTAGGTCGAGATCGATCTGGCTGGCAGTCTCCGATACCACAAACGCGCGCTGTCGGTAAGCGCGATCTGAAAGACGCGACATTTGATTGCGTCTGATGCCGCTTGGAAATCCATGAGGCCTTCAAAGACCTCAACATAATCCTTGGGGTCCTTCGACCCATCATAAGGTTTCACGGTAGAAGCTTTGAACTTCGGAGGGATCGGTGCTTCCAAAACGTCCGAGGTGAAGGGCGATTCCCCCAAGTCGCCATCGTTCAGTGGACCTTCTTTCTGCTCACATTTGGCCTTTAAGGCCTCCACCTGAGCGTTGAGCTTGCCCCTCAGCTGGTCGAACTTCGTCCTTGTGATCACCCCTGCGGGAGTTGCTGGGTTGTAAGAGGATTCAGCCTGCTGGTTGGAGCTCCGGTGTGAGCGGGATGGTGACTGTCCTTTTCGGAGAGATGAGCCTCTCTTTCTGTTGAGATGCTCACGGAGGTCTCCCCTCCGGCGAGTGTGTCCCTCGCTTTCGTTGTCTTCGGGATGTTCCTCCTAGACTGGGCCGAGGTGGGAACCCCTTTGCTCGTGTATGTCAATGCGCGTCATTCGATTTTCAGATCGGAACCCTGCGCCTGCAGCTAGTATCATCTCGTTATACATTTCCTCCATGGACCGCATTTGTGTGCGCATTGCCTCCATTTCTCTCTGGAGTGCGTCAAACTTCTCACTTGTTGGAGCCGGGGCTGGACCTCGGGCGCCCTTCTTAGAGGTCCCACCTCGGCCACGGGTGGCCTTGGATGTCCTTGGGTGCGCAGGTGGTAGGACAGGCGCGGTGATTCGTGCCGACCTGCGGAGGGGTTCTGTTGCTAGGCCGTCGTGACCTTGCCCCTCTGCCACTGCTGCTCCGACCTCCCTCTGGTGGGCATCGCTGGCAGCTAGAGTCCTTCGATCTGCCGTATTGGTCGAGTTTGCTGGTTGAACTATGTTCGCTGGCGTGTTGGTTTAAAAGAATTGGGATGACCTAGATTGTCGTTTCCCACAGACGGCGCCAAATGTTTATGCAAGGATATGCACAACAGTGTATTTCAGATTGCAGCTCGAACCCGGCCTCCGGACCCCTCTGAATACTTGGGCGGACCTGCACAAAAAGGTGAGCACTCCGACGATCAAGTCAATATAGGTCGGATTCCCAGTTTAGTTCGAGGTTAGAAATCATCGTACCTGATCGCGGAGTGAGGTCCTCTACTTATGGGTGGTAGTCCCGCTAATCTCGCGACGGTTACACCCGGTAATCTCGGGACTGTCGGTTACACCCGGTAATCTCAGGACCGACGGTTACACCCGATAATCACGCCGCTGATAGTAGCTCATATCGGCCCCCACCGAGCTTCCCGGTAGGTCGAACCTCGGCCAGGTTCACCTCGGCCCTCATACTTAGCATCTGTCAACGCTAATGGTGGTGATCTCGACGGTCCGAGCTGGGGCATGACTCATGGGTCACCTTGGGGCACCAATGGCTGTCCTCCACGTGTCCTGGGTATTCTTTCCCCCAAACAAATTATATTGTTATTTTAATAACATGTTTTTATATTTAATTTGTAATATTTGATTCATAGTAATAATTAATTATAAATTATTCTCTAAAAAAATAATTATTAATTAAGAGTGAAAATGGTAATAAATATAATACAATTAAGATAAAAGATAGGAAGGATAAAAAAAATTAAGCAATAAATTAGTAGCACGTATGCAAATATATTTGTTCTAAGTTTTTTCAACGTCTTCCAAATATATGACATCAACGACCTCGAATTTCTTCTAATGGATGGGTATAAAGATCATGGTTCTTCCAACAAAATAATAATAATAATAATAATAATAAACGCATTAAAAGAATACGGTAATGGTGCTATTCAAACTCTAAATATTAGATTATTGGATGAGGAGGTAATATAATTTATTTTTATCTTTAAAATTTATAATAAACAAAATAAATTCATAATTTTAAGACTATTTTAAACAATTTTATTTAGATATTTTTATTACGGTCTTTAATTAAAATTTATTAAGCTTCATTTTTTTTAAATAAAACAACATAATTCACTTGTTAAAAATTAGTTTATTAGCCAAAAAAAATAAGTAATTTTCATAAATTTGTTGTTTGTTGTTTTTTTTTATTAAAAAATGTAATTTTAATAAATTTTTTGTTGTTGTTTTTTTTTAAAGCTACTTATTCATATAACCAGAAGAGACTTTTTTTTCTTCTTCAAAGGTGAAGTTTTGAATTTTTTATTTCTAATTGAAAACATATGTGTTTAGTTATGTTTAGTTATGTTTAGATTCATCAGTTAAGTTGCAAACTATACTGTACTAATTTGAAAAAATATATATATTTAATAATATACATTTTTAATATAAATTTTTAACGATAGGAGTCCTTTCTCTCCTTCCTAATTTTTGCAAATAATTGCAGCAGACATTAGATATTTTTTAACTTTCTTTTCCTTAAATGTTACATATGTGTTTAATTTTGGGTGAGATTACTTGTTTGGACAACTATATATAGTTGTAGATTTTTTCTTTTTTAGATATTCCAACATATCACAATTGAGTATTACAAGAATTATTTTCTTCTTTTGAGTTGTTGTTCTTATTTGTGTTGAGACAAATATCTTATAAGAGTCCTGCGAGATTTGAGTAGTTTGATGTTGCAGTTCTACCCCGGAGTCAGTCGTCGTATTCTACTGAGAAGATCGTTGTAGTCTACTAGCAACTTGTGCAGGGCGAATAATTGTTTTCAGGTCAGCGCTATTGAAGCGTCCCTCAACTATATTATCAAGTTTTGGTGTTCATCAAGTCGTTCGAATTGTATCATTTGTAGCTAGTTACGTTGTAATCTGTTTATCGGTATTACACAGTTTATAATACACCGTATTTTTACCCAACAATTTTTAGTACCTTCATGCAGGTCGTTTTAAATATTGATCCCACCTCCCAAACTCAATGGTTTTCATTTCATTTACGACTTGTCCTAATCATGTTAAAATCTTTAGTTATTAATATTGGTTAAAACAACTCGAACATAATTTGGTGGCGAAGACATCTCTACTTTTTTTTTCTTTATTAAGAATCATAGGCTTGAATCTCCTAATTGGAAATGTTCCTATTTCACGCGGGCAGGAAATTTCCGTTTAGGTTTCTTGTGGATGGGGAAATTTTTTTGCGTGCCTAAATGAAGACAAAGACAGTAATATGTTCCTATCCCAAGAAAGTCTTCCCCCATGTGAACACCTCTGCTCCTAACTCTGCGGTTTGTGATGTAATATTCTAAAAGAAATACTTCCACTTTGAACTTTTAGGATTGTGTCTATTTTAATTCTCTATTTTGAAAAGTTTTTTTTATAGATCCACGGACCTTCAATATTGTATTTATCTGCTCCCTATATTTTAAAAAGTTTATAACGAATCTTGAACTTTCAGGATTGTGTCTATTTTAATTCCATATTTTGATTTTTTTTAATAAATTCATAAACTTTCAATATTGCGTTTATTTGGTCCCTAGATTTTAAAAAGTTTATAATAAGTCTCTCGATTTTTAATTTTTTGTCGTTGTTAATTTTGTTAGTTTGATGGTTCTGTTGCACTGTAACAATATTTCTTTTAGGATTACATGATAAAGTAATATATCGAGCAATCTTACTTATTTGTGGTATAAGCATTAAACTAAGGGACTTAACGATGAAGACACGTTCGACATTAAAAATTCAAGATTTATTAGAATATTTTGAAATTATAGAGGCTAAATTTGAATGCAACTTAAAAATGAATATATTAATAAACTTTTTAAAAATATTGGGAGAAAATAAACAAACTTTAAAAGTTCTGAGTCTGACTTATACTTTAACATTCTTTTAATTCTCAATAATCTACTTTTCTCCCTTTAGATCAAAGTTTTCTAAATTAACTCAAGAGAATGAATTGATGGCAATCCACGGAAATAAAAATGGAAGTTAAATTATAAATTGCATAGCTATTAGTTAGATGTTGGAGCATAACATTTGTTGATTAGCCCAGTCTCGATTTTTCATGTTTGGTTTGATCAACATTTTAGGTCTATTTAGGTTGGTTTTTGATTCCGATCTCTAGTGTCGATAGTTCAAGCAATACCTGCACATGGTGTAATGCTAAGAATAATACACTCTGATGCTTAAATTAGCAAAAAGTTTCAGTGAGAGAGACAAAAAAAATCGGGTTATGAAGCTCATGCCCCAAGTCTCTTCTCTTATTTAGACAGTCTCATTGGGTCGGTTCGCATGAAGACGACCCAATCAAGTTTGGTTGCATCGAGTTGACCTGATTGGATGGTTTGATCCATATGGTTCAACCATGGTTGTTTTTCTAACTTCAATTCACGAGAACTTATGGAGTAATTCCATAAGATTTATGAATTTAAGAAAAGTAAAATGTTTGATGGGAAAAACAATTTTTTTAAAAAATCCAAATCAACAGTCAAACTTAAAATAAACTCGAGCCACAAAACCAAATCACTTAAATAGACATCATCCCAACAAATAAACCCAACGGACTATTTTTCAATTTTATACTAAAAAATTGATCAAACTCAACTCAATGACCCCAAACTCAATTGGGTTGCATTGGCTTTAAATAAATGAAAACTTTTGAATTGGTTCAATAATTCACCCAAAATAAGTTTCATTTGAACTAAACTAACTTGAACTTATTATTAATTATAAAGTAATTTCTTTTCTTATCGTAGAATTATTATATAGATATATTTATTTTAACTTTATTTCATTCCATAATTCTTTATAGATTATTTATTATCCAACAACTTAAAACAAATTCCAGGTTTAAAAATACATAAATAAATATTTAAGGTAATATCATTTACTCTTTTTTTTTAATAACGAGTGCTAAACTAATCCAACCCAAATATTTCATGATTGGGTTAAGTTGTGTTTATTATTTAATAAAAACTATTTGGATGTAATAAATTTACCACTTGAACAATTAACCGAGCCTAAAAGGTACTTCAATTCAACTTATGAATACTTCTAAATCAAATCGGTCAGTTCGATTGGATGTATTCAATTGACATTTTCAACTTTAGAAATTTAGAACGAGGGAAAAGAATAGTATCACTATCCAGATATGGCCAATTAGATAAAGTCATTGCCACCAAAGACAATGAAAAACATCAAATCCAATTTGCGAAGGTTGTTAATTAGTTATAAACTTGTTACTCAAAAAAATATAAATGCCAATGTTGCTTAATTGTCCCTTCCGGGGAGCAGAGCCGTGCACGGCGCTTTACTCTTAGTCGTACGCCACTTCCCTCTTCGTTTATGCGACGGCTTTTAACAACTCGTACAAATAAAATTAAGTTTATAGATTCGTTTGGTAATACGTTTTCGTTTTTTATTTTTTATCTTTTTAAAAGTTAAATATTTAACGATTATTTATGTTTTTTTATTGTTAAAAAATAAAATTGGGGACTTATTTAATAATAATTATCTTATTTCTTATTTATCGTTTTCAATTTTATTAAGCTATATAAACATTTAGTAATTATTTATATTTCTTGTTTCTCGTTTTTTATAAGCATTCTCAAAACTGTGGAAATAATAAAAACAAGTTATTTATTTATTATTATCATTTCCAATTTATTTCAAAACATAAAGTGAAAAATATTGTTTTGTCATTCTTGAATCCGTGAGTATTGGACCATGTAATTATATTTTCTTTATTAAAAATGAGGAAACAGATTTTTGAATATTTAATTCAAAAAATAAAATGGTCAACATGAGCATAGTCCAACGAGTGACACCTATGTCCAACTAAAAGGTCGTGAGTTCGAATCCTCGCTTTCAATCATATACATATTTTACTTATAGAAAACGAGACACAAAAATGGTTACCAAATCTGTTGTTTCTTTCTCAATAAGAGAACAAAATAACAAGTAACAATAAACAACTATCTAAATTTATTAAAAAAATAAAATCAACTTCCATTTTTATTTATTAAAAAAAATAAAAGAAAAACAAAAAATAGAAATGTTACCCGACATATCTAAATTTTTCATTGAAGATGAAGTAAAGATAAAATCGACGAACTTGGATTTAATTAAAAAACGAAACCTTTATTTACAATAAACTAATTAGAATTATGAACTTTAATTTAGTTAAAAAAAATAAATAAACATTTATTTAGAATAAACTAATTAGGGTTATATCTTTGTGAAATATATCACACTCACTAAATAGAAGACAACAAAAACCAAATAAAATTATAAACTCGTTGCCATGTAAATGAGAGAGCTGTCACATATTTAACTTAGTACTGACTTGTAAGAATGTGGATGATTTGTGATTTTTAAAACATTATAAAAACCAAATTGGAATTAATAAAAACCATATAAATTAAATTGGTAGTTTGACCTATAATTTTAATATATTTTTTTGATATTTAATTAATATTATTTTGAAGATGGTTAAAAATATGTTAAATTACAAGTCTAGTCACTTAACTGAGGTTAGTTGTGTCTAATATTCATTAATCTTTAAAAATTGTCAAAAAAAGTTTTTAAATTTTCAATTTGCATAATATATATTTGACATTTTATAAAATTATGAATTTATTAGACACAATATTGAATTTTGTGTCTAATAGAATAATGACCTTTAAATATTGTGTCTAATAGATCAATAAATTTTAAAGTATACTTTAAATAAGTCACGGATGTATTATATATAAAATTTAGGATGTATTAACCCTCACTCCAAAAATTCATAAGACTTATAATTAAAAAGAAATTAAAGTAATAATATTATTTTCTCACACAAAATTCCAATTTGGAACAGGCATTTGCGAACCATAATTCATTGAATCGAGGAAGAAAGACAAGAACGATTATTTTCATGGAGAGACCCACTTGCCATCTCTAATTGGTCTATTTTAAGTATGTTTAAGACTTGAAAAAAAAGACTTAACAAAATAAAATAAATATTACCACTTCCAACGGAAATGCCAAAAATGAAAAAGAAAAAGACGCATTTAAATGGTAAAAAATAAAATCAGGTTAAAAGTATTATTTATTTGGTTGTTGTACTCTTAACAAGTGAATCATTTTAATTTTTGTTTGAGAAATTTGAACACGGATGAAATTCTTTAATAATAACTGCATTTCAAAAAATATATTGAATGTAGTGTAAAGCACCATAGAAAAAAGTGAGAATCACCTCGCTTTCCATTTATTATGTTTGTTAAATTAAAAAAATTGATTTTAAGAAAATTTAGGTTGTGTTTGGGAGTGATGATACAAATAGTGATTTTGAAAAAAAAGATTTAAAAATAATTGATTTTTTAAAATCACCTGATATCTTAAAAATCAATTTTAAGTGATTTTGACAATGACAAAAATGATTTTGACATGCCAAAATCACTCCAAACACACCCCAAAATAACTTTTATCACTTGTATTATGATGAAAAATCAAATTATACTTAAATATTTTTTTTTCCAAATTCACTAATCCTATTATCACTCCCGACTATGATAATTATTTTTTAAAGTATCAAAACCAACGTTTTAAAAGTAAATGAATTAAAATAGATAAAAATTAAAAATTTTTATGACCAAAATAGATATTTAAGCTAATTGGAGGGTTTTGTCAATACGTTCCATCCAACTTCTCCTACATTTTCATTAAGAAAAATGACACATCATCCATCTGTCACGGAAGATTAATAATATGAATTAAAATTACTTTTTAAAAGCAGAACAAGACAAATGAACTAATGAAAAAAGAAATAAAAAAAAAAACCAACAAAGAACAAAAGAGCATTTTAACCAAAAATAGTATCCTAATCAAAATAAAAAAGCCGAAAGGAAAAAAAAAAACTAATAATTTGGCAAGGCCTCTCTCAGGGTGCAAGTTCAGGTCCCGCAGAGTCGCTGTTCAGCGATTGGGAGAAGAAGAAAGAGCGAGGAAAACTCCTTCTGCATTCCTTAAAGCTTCGAATCTCCGCCATTTTCTTCTCATTCTGGAGTAGGAACCAGTATAGAAAATGGATTCCGTCTTCGTTAGAGCCCACCGAAGTTATATTACTCTCGCCACTGGTATGCCATTTTTTTTCCCTTCTAATCCAAGTGGTTTGAGACTGTTTCCGTTCATTTCAGCCTTAGATTTCTTCTCATGTGTTGAGAATCTTGTTTAGAATGGCGCATTTTCTTCTGGTTCGACTCTATTTTTCGATGCTTTGATATTCCCTTTTCACTTGAGGAAAAGCCGGACGGTGTTATTTGTTAACCTGCACTACCGATCTCGATTGAAGCTAATTGCGATTCCTTGTTTTCGTTTGATTTACTGTCGATAGGCGGGAGTGGAAACGGCTGGACGAATCGTGACATCAGCAATGCTTGGCTTCCAAGTATGACTAATTCGTCTTAGAATCCGTATTTTCTTTGCTCAATCGATTTTGTTTCTTGTTTTCTCTGTTATCTTTTAGTCCGTCAATGGCGTGTTCCTTGTCATTTTTGCTCGATTTTTAGAATTGCATGTTCGGTAGCGCAATTGAAAAGACTTAATCGCTGATTGTGTGAGTTGGAAGAGTTTAACTCGCGGAAGAAATTCTCCCGGCGGCGGGCACCCATAAGAGCTCGAAGGGGGTGTTTTAGAGTTGAATTTTATTTTTATTTTTAAAATTAAATTATAATTTTTCTTTTTTGTAAAAGGAAAATTAAATAGTATTTTCAATTGTATTGGAACCTCAATTTTTACTAGCCATTTAGTCGGAATTTTATAAGATTAATTTTTAAAGTATTATATAAAATTCAATTTAATTTAAAATTGAATTCTATAAAATTTCGATTTTACTTTTCAAAATTAAAAAATAATTTTTTTGTAGGAGCTCCAATTTTTACCAGCCACGGGGTCGGAATTTTAAAAATTTTATTTTAAAAAGTATTATATAAAATTTATCTGTGAATTGAACTTTTGGAAAGTTGCATCCTACTCCCATCAAACTCATTTTTAAACTGATTTCTAAAATTTGAAATCTGAAAATTATCCCTTCTGAAAAAAAAAATAAATAAATAAAGAGAAGAATAAAACCTAGTTTTGGACTTTGTTTATGCAATTGAGATTACTTTTGTGCAAAAGATGATAAAACCTATGGTTGGTGAATAAATTTTTGTTAATTGAGTAAACTTTCAGTAATATATAGTAAATATAAATTGTTAGGTCTCCCTTTCAAGAATGATGATTCGTCTTTTTATGATTTTAGTGGTAGTATAATATTTTTTTGGGTATAACGTCATAAATCATAAAGTACGAGATGAATATTCAACCTACGACCTCTTAAAGGGAGGAGAAATACCTTCATGACTAAGTTATGATTAGATTGGCTAATATAACTAAATTTTATTCTATAGTGCAATAATAATATTTAAAATCAGTGTTTGAAACTGAAATTTTAAGCTTAACTTAAAATATTGAAAGTAAGAATCAATGTTTTAAATTCACGATTATATGTTTTTCAATAAGATAATAGCTGTCAATATTATTGGATATCATTGAAAATTAAAGAAAATTTATGATAATCATGTAAAAACAGAAATATTTATCAATTATCAGTATTATCTTAGAGCTGTGTAGCCTCAATGAACTCTTTCTCGTTAAGATTTAGTTGTATAGCTTCTCCTTTTCTCCTTTTTTCTTTTAGTTAGTTTTATTGTGTTGTTATGTACATTTTTTTGGTCAAGATTGAAGGTTTTTCTTATAACTTCTGTCTTCTGTTGAAGTTGTCTTACTACTAACCATTTTCTCTTACATATTTGTTTATTAAAATACGAATTTGTATTTAATGAGAAGGAAATATCCCAAAATGTCTCGATAACAGCATGAACAAGTGAAGATTATGGATGTCTTTGAATAGTAAATTTCTATGTTGGAACCTCCAAATATCGGAGAACGGTGCTCTCGAACTACCAAATGTAATATAGGTACGACTGACACAAGTAAGGCACGTAGTAGTATATGTGTGCATGTTGGGCCATTGACAAGAGTGCTTGCATGCAAGTTTTTGGCCTTTTGTCATTGACTGGTAGCGCGTGGCTTGCCATGCTGTAATTGTGTGTCAAGTTCCTCACTAAAAAAGAAACTCGAGAATAGTGGAGAAAGTGAGAAAAAGTTGAAAAGAAAAAGATTATTTTATATACGTATGCGTATTTGTTTGTCTTTACGCATTGCGTGTACCTTCAATGACGCCACGATTCCTTTCAACTCTTTTATGAACTCGGAATGTTCACCATCATTGACAGCTCATTGCTTGAATATTCTTTTGGTCAAGTGGAATGTTTTCTTTTTGTAATTCCCTTGACATGGGTTCTCCCCTTTTTTGTATTTGTTTCCTCTAAAAAGTATATATATATATACGCGTGTATTGCGTGTGTATGTGTCATAAAAGTGGGAAGGTTTGGTGGGATCAATTATACGGAAATATCTTCATATTCTTCACGTTTATAGAGTGGATTTTAGAAATATTGAGAGCAGAGACCTTCAGTATCTGCAAACCGATTCTTCCAGTACAGAATCTGAGATATTGTTATCTCATACTTTACATGTAAAACACTCTCCAAATAAGCTTATTTCCTTCACACTTAACGCCCATAAGGCTTAGGCTATGTTTCACGCCAAAGGATTAGATCAAGAATGGATATTCTCCTCTCTTTTCCAGACGTTGACTTAACATCTGCATGAATCATTTTGATTTAGGAAAGTTTTAGTACATCTTCTTTGCCTCCTCTAAACACCAAATGGGCTGCCTTTTAATTGCATATGGAAAATGCAACGTTCTCATGTTCTATTATTTTTTAATTTTTTTTAGTACAACATGTAGGGAGCGATGGATCGAACTCACAACCTTTTAGTTGGAGATATATGCCAATTACTGAACTAGGCTCGCTTTGACCTCATGTTATGTTATTACTCTCTTTGAAATGCTTTTCCTCTCTTACCGCTAGTAAGATTAACATATATGACAGATTTGATGTTGGAGTTTGAGTTTAACGATGAAAAATATTCTTATGAGAGCCGAATTTTGTGCATGTTTTCCATTATCGTTGAAATCTAAATCCGACGTGGGGGTTCACGATATCCTTTGTTATCTCGGAGACGATTGAGATCAACAAAGGCACCAGTACAAAACCATGTTAAGTGCAAGGTTGAATTTTGCATTTATCCTTCAATTGAATCTGGCTTGTTCGTTGGTAGCCCAAACGCTTCAGATTTGCTTGCGTTGGTCATAAAGACGATCTTTACCTGACTTCAAGGAGCCTCTCTTCTGCAAGGTCTTGTAGAAAGTGTTGATCTCAAAAAATGCTTAGTGCTTATATGGCCTTTAAAGTTTGAGAGACATTAACACAAACGATAAAATTTAGAAAATGAATCCTCTTTGCTGTCCAAGTCCTAATTGGTTCTATGTGTGCAAGAACAGTTTAAAGGACCTTGATCACATCTATCTCTCTCGTGTTTATTCAGATGGTTTTCCTGGAGGAAGTTACTTGGGTTGTTCAAACCGTGTTGCTGCCTAAAGTCTGAAAAAAAATTTGTTCCTAGGTTTTTCTGCCTATAACTTTTAAGGACCATCAAATCTTGCTGCACGACTGGCGGTTGAATAGAAGGATATTTAATGATCATAAAAGAAGCACCGAAGAGGTGTGAGAAGTTGTTTGTTAGTTTTGTCTTCTTGGGGTCCAAACTTTTTCTAGTTGCTTTTTGAAGAACTGGAGACCTTTCTTTTGTAAATTTCATATATTGATAAAATTGTTTCCATCTCATAGTATTGGGATATACATTTACGGCTTCAGAAAGGAAGGTTGGTTTTTTGTTTGTTTGTTTGTCTTTTTTTTTTTTTTTTGAAATTTGTAATTATGGCTCTTCTGTTGTTTTCTGATTTGAAAACGTAAAACATTAAAGTGAAGTATGAAGATGCTTAGATTGCTTATGCTTGCTCATCAATTTTGAAGGTCTGAGGCTTGGAGCATTAAAGATTCCAAAAACACAATGTAGTACGGAATCTGAATCACATCATCTCCAATGTGTCTTTAGAAGAAATCAGGGAAGATATACTTTATATCAGAAGAAAGACAATAGAATTCAAGTCAGAAAAGCAGCCTCTAATCAGCCTTTTGAATCCGAATCTGGAGTTTTAAGTCCCAAAAATTATAGTGACTCTGTAAAGGGTTTCTTGGATGCTTTCTACAGGTTTTCACGGCCACACACAGTCATTGGTACAGTTACGTTTTATAACTCATGTCCTTTTAAGTCAATAACTTAATTCTTCCATTTCATTCTTTCTGGGATATGTATCTTTAGCTTACGCTTTCCTTCCATGCACAGGCATTGAGCATTGTATCTGTTTCTCTACTAGCAGTTGAGAAACTATCAGACTTGTCACCCTTATTTTTAACCGGAGTGTTGGAGGTGATGTTTCAAACAAAATGTATAATTTGAATTCTTTTTTTTTTTTGTAAGGTATAATTCGGATTCTTTAGTGCATTTGTAAATATTTAACACATTTGCAAATCCTTTTCCAGGCTATAGTTGCTGCCCTCTTTATGAATATTTACATTGTGGGTCTGAATCAATTATATGACATCGAAATAGACAAGGTACTTCTATGTATTTATCCTATAAGAGCATATTAAATTAGGTCTGAAAAGCTTCACAACTTCTAGCTTTTGAAACTTAAGAGAGTATCCTATATATCAGCAAGCAAAATAAGATATCATATGATCTGACCTTCGGGGGATAACGTTTGAATAACAATAAAAGTGAAGCCTGACATATTGTTCTGTTCCTAATAGGCATCAAAGAAGACTTCAACTTAATTATCCTTACGTGTTTCCATTGCAGATTAACAAGCCATATCTTCCATTGGCATCGGGAGAATATTCTTTTGCAACTGGCGTTGCAATTGTTTCCACGTTTTCTATTATGGTATTACCTATTATCTATCACATCATTTACAAAACCCTCAGTTGAATTTTATTTTACATTGGATTTCATTTGAACCACTTCAATCGTTATATAATATTCTTTCAGATAAGAACATCATAAGCTTTCAGTTGAATTTTGGAAGCTACTCTCTCTCATCAATGCCAACTAAGGAGCTTTCATTTCCCCTCTTAATTGTTATTTTCTTTGACTTCAGCTTTGGTTTTGTTTTTCTTTGTTTTGTTGTCGTTTTTGTTTCCTTCACTCTTTCAAAACAATTTTTGTTCCTCTTAATTTATCAATGAAAAGTTATTTATCTTGTTTAAAAAAAAAAAAGCTTTTAGTATGTTTCAAAAAAAAAAAAGGCTTTTAGTAAATATACTTCTTATTGTTATTTCCTTTGTGTATCTGAACTTCAATTAATTGGTGCCAAGATTCCTTTCTGGAACTATATTACTTTCCCAATGCTTTTCTACAGAGCTTTTGGCTAGGATGGGTTGTTCGTTCATGGCCATTGTTTTGGGCTCTTTTTGTCAGCTTTGTTCTTGGAACGGCTTATTCCATTGATGTGAGTGGGCTCCTTTATCTTATCATTTATTTCCAGCTTCTTGTCTACCATAAAGCCTAACCAAGCATGTTTTCCCTGTTGAAACTGGCTAATAGTATCTACACGCTAAAATTTTGATCTGATATATCATCATATGTAATGCAATCTTGCACAAGGTTTTAGGATGAATGTAATCTGATCTTATTAATAAGGAGTAGAAACCTATTTATAGAGGTTTCTGAAATAACAAACTAACAGTAACTTCAAGTTACTGTGCAGTAAAAGGAAAAATACAAATGATCATAACCTACCAGCCACGTTTACAACCTTATAACTCAAACAAAGACATCTATGACTACATCAATATGGCTCATAAAAGAAGTTTAACCTGGAATATAAGTGAAACAAACTTCATTTAATATCTGTGTCATCTCGTCTTCTCAAATATCTATGTCACAGTTGGCCGATTCTTGGTTAGTTGATCTTCATAAACTAATCTTCACATGCAGGTATAAGTCTGGTCGCATTGTGTTAAGCTGATATTTGAAAGAAAATTTTGTTGTTCCCTGAACCTTTTATTGGAGTGTTGAAACTAATTTGTCCCAATAATATTATTGTCCAGGGTCCAAATGGGTAATCAATTTTAACATTCTTTTCCTCTTAATGACCACAGCTTCCTTTCTCTCTCTTTAACCCAATAGAGTTGCTAGATAGGAGTTAGATCTGCAAAACTAACAAAACACATGAGTAATTTCTGAGGTATAGATTTTGAAAATTTATATGACCAAATCAACTATCAATGAAGAATCTTTTACTGTTGTTTACCAGTGACTCAGAGGACAAAACAAAGTGGTTTTTTGAAAGAAAAATTGATTTTGATGAGCTTGATGGTCTTTAAATTTTCTGTTATTTCAGCTGCCACTATTGAGATGGAAGAGATTTGCTGTGGTAGCTGCTATGTGCATTTTAGCTGTTCGGGCCGTCATTGTTCAAATTGCTTTTTTTCTGCACATGCAGGTATAAGAGTATCTCTTATTTTGAATAAACAATGAATGAAACGATCCATGCTCCACCCATGTTGTGACTTGTTAAAAGTGCCTTTTAAATGTTTATTGCTATATGCTATTTTATGAGACTTGTCAATAAGGATGTATGTTGATATCATGCTCATAGGCCTTTACACGTTAACTGTTATCGATTGTTCTTGGAAACTAGATCACGGATGAGAGTATAGACTTGGATGATGACCAAGATACAACATGAAACCATTCATGGGATATGTAATTATCCAAAAAGTAGGCTTGGACATGTCGAGTTTCCGAAGGGACAAAAATTTAAATGTGCATAGATAACTAGATATATAAATTAAGACGGACATGGTGAGGACCCAAAAATCACGTTGAACCAATAGAAGCTGGTGGGACAAAGATTAGATAATATTTGAACGTGTAGAAATAGATTGATGGCAGATTACGCATACAAAATTAAGTTTAATGAACAAAAGCACACATTGGAAAGGCTTAGATAAATTGAACATTAAGTTTAGCAAAGATGACTTATGTCAGAAATATGTCGAAAAGCCACGTTATCTAGATTTCGACTAGATAGAATTAGATGTGTACGCTGCAGACTAACATTAGACAGGATTTGAAATCTATATTGTAGGCTGATGTTAGATTTGGATTAGATAGGGTTTAACATGAATATCGCTGGCCAATGTTGGATTGATAGGGTTTGGAAATATATTCTAGATCTTTGTTAGGTTAAGAATCAGATTGGATAGGATTTCAACATGTAAATTTCAGTTTATCATTGAAAAGAAGTTCAGTGCACGGTAGCTCTGTTCAATTTATAGATTAGATTAAATAGAATTCAAACGTGTCTATAGCAATTTATTCATATTAAAGATAAGGGAAAAAATTCATTTTCACTCGTACTTGGTGAGTGATTCAAATTTTACCTTTGCCTTCGAACAATAGTGAAATTAATACCTTCCTCGAACCCAAACTAGAAAATTATTGAAAAATCAGCCAAGAAATTTTTTGAAATTCAACCAGCAAAAACACCCAAAAGCAGCTACAAAAGTACATAAATTAAGCCACAAAAATACCTATATCCTACACCACATCAGAGAAAAAAAAAAGCCTAAAGTAGCACCAAAATGTGAAACTTTATAAAGATAAACACTCAACACAGTTATAAAAGCCAACATCCATAATAGTAATCTTGCTCGGCCACAAAATCTCACACTTTAGCCTAAATTTCCAAAAGTAGCATTCTTTAATTTCAAGGTTCAATTTTATGAAATTTTGTTTGGAAGGTAAAATTTGAGTCTCTCAATTAAGCATACGGATAAAAGAAAAAAATTCCCTAAAAATAATAAGTTCAACAATCTGAACCTGTGGTCTCACTCAAATATTAATGATTTCTGTTTAGGTATTCATGATCTCTCTCTCTCTCTCTCTCTACCTGTTGGTTATTCAGTAAAAACTTTAGAAGTAAATCATAAAGAATCCAGCTAACTAGATTTCAATGACGTGGTCAAAGTATTTGGTATCCATTATGTGCTGGACAGATGGGGTACCCAAACTAAATTCTTTGTGCTTGATAGCTGTCGAGTGATAGTTTGAGGTAGGGTAATAATCATCGTGAAAAGAGGAATGAGAATGGAAATGTATGTTCTGTATATATATATATGTGTGCGTGTGTGTGTGTATATATATATATATTTATAAGAAACAATTTTTTTGATGGTCTGAAATTATGAAAGGGGAAGATACCTATCTAAGGGAGTTACAAAATAAGTCTCCAATTAGATAATAGATTAGAATAGCTGTAACGATGAAGAGGGGTGCATCTATACTATGATATAACTAATAAGACTATATATATTATTGAAAAAATTAGTATGTTCTCTAAATATTAGTAAGTTTTACACATTACTACATTAGCATTGGTGTTAAAAATTGTTTCTAAATTAATCTTCTTTGTTTGGTACACTTATATGTTTGAGGATGACTAATATGTTTCAATGTTTACAGACTCACGTGTTCCAAAGACCTCCTGTGTTTTCACGTCCCCTGATATTTGCAACTGCATTTATGAGTTTCTTCTCAGTTGTTATAGCGTTATTTAAGGTAACAATTATTTTCCACTTAAAAAATGGTGGAAATAACTTGAAGTGACTTTCAAAAGTTCGTTTCTCATATTTAGTGTAATAATATTAACTTTTACACTACTCTTGCTTAATTGTTCTTGTAACTTGCTATTTACTTGAATTTGCTAGGATATACCTGATATTGATGGAGATAAAATCTTTGGCATCCGTTCTTTTACAGTACGTCTAGGACAAGAACGGGTTCGTGTTTAAGTAATTCAATTTTTTTTATGTAAAAAATCTTCCATATTGGAATGTAGTGTTAGTCATATATCCTAGTGTGAGGATTTCACTTTTGCAGGTGTTTTGGAGTTGTATTTCGTTACTTGAAGTAGCATATGGTGTTGCCGTTTTAGTGGGAGTTGCATCTCCCTCATTGTGGAGCAAGTGTCTAACAGTAAATCTCTGGTTTCTTTATCCTTGAAACGCATTCACTGACTGCATTAATTTTATTTCCTTGAATGTATTAAGTACCTAGAGAACTAAGTCTTCTTGGGAATTGAATTTAAAAACATTTTTTTGTTTTTTAAAAAGAGAAAAAAAAAACTGGAAACATGTTTGGGTCATTACTTTTTAGTATTGTTTACTTTTGGTACGTTTTTACAGTGTTACAAGTAACTTTTTTTTTTCTTTTTTTTTTGAATAAACGAAGTTATTTTTTCTTTTCTTTTTTAAAAAATTTTGAGTTTGTGAACAATTATTTTTAGTTCGTAGAAACCTCACATTTACTAAGTTTTTTTTCTCTCTCTCTCTCTCTTTTGTGATTACTATTATCCTAGTTCAATATAAAATAGTTCTTTAAACACGTCTGCAAGATAAGATGCCAAACGATCATTATATTTCTGCTATATTTAATTTGATATACCTATAACTGGAAAATGAAAATAAAACAGCTATTAGCAAGTACAAACATTGCAAGTGTTAATTTGATGCTTTGTAATTTTTAAAAAAGATAGAAACTTTTCACTGATATGAAAAGTTACTCCAAAGTAAAAACTCCCTTATGGAGCAAACAGCTATTAGTAAGTACAAACATTGCAGGTACTAGTTTGATGCTTTGTAATTTTTATAAAAGATACAAACTTTTCACTGATATGAAAAGTTACTCCAAAGTAAAAACTCCCTGCTGGAGTATCCAAGTATCCTTCCTATCTGAAAAATACAAGAAATCCTGAAAAAGAAAGTAATAACAAACCCTTATTGCAAAATTGTAAGAAAGCAATACAACTAGAAATGATCATACTTGCTTAGTAATTATAAAAAATCCTTAGCAGTAGGACATCAAATAGCCGTTTGAATTCTTTCCTCCCCAGCAAAGAATTCATCTTATTAACTGATACAATCATCAAATGAGTATTTTATATTATTTTTATATTATAAGAAGCACATTTTATTGAAAGAATGAAATATATATACAGGCGAACACCATACACCGTTATTAAAACCCTCCCCAAGGGAAGGATCAAAGAGGGCCTTTTGAAGTTTTTGGGAATTTTACGAGGAATAAACCTATGTTTGTCTAATCCTGAAAAACGAAAATGCAAACCAGGTTAAAGACTATAGGCTGATTAGTCTTGTCACGAGCTTATATAAGATTATTGCTAAAACCCTAGCTGATAGGTTGAGAAAGGTCCCTCCCAACATCCTTACTGAGACCCAAGGAGCATTTATTATTGGGAGACAAATCTTGGATCTGGTTCTTATTGCTATTACTGAGGCAATTTATTATTATAGGAAGAGGAACCAGGAAGCTGTTTGATAGTATAAACATAATAGCAGTAACCTTTTATTGATAATTGTGGAAAACAGACTTTCGTGAGGTCTGAAGTCTCTCCCACATTTCCAAACAAATTACAAAGCCCTCATTCTCTCCCACATGGTTACTAAATACAAACATATATAACTGAATAACTTTCTATTATGGATAAGAACTAATATAACCCCATATCTCATATAACTAACTGAGAGATAACTTCCTCTTACAGAAATTAACATAAAAATACATAGGAATGCATAGTAATGCTTACTTATAACTTTTACTGATCCCTCAAAACATCCTTTCTTTGTTGGTATTGTGCCTAGCATATATGTGATGTATAAGTGGCCTATCAATGTTATTTTCAAGATTTTTTGAGAAAGCTTATGACCATGGAGATTGAGATTTCTTGGACAAGGTTTTATGGCAGAGAAAGAAGAGCTTGTTTGGAGAAGGGAGGTTCCTTTAATAATTTGAATCGTTTGCTTTCATCTGAGTGCATTTCGGGTCAAAAGATTAATAGAGGTAAAGAAGTTCGCATTTGGGATTAATAGAGGTAGGGATTAACTTTGAGTCTTCCAACCTTCTCTCTTGGGCCTCCTTGGTAAGGTGTGAGGTGCTTGACTTTCCGTCCTCCTACCTTGAGCTACCTTGAGCAATGGAAGTTAAGAAATGATTAGACCACCTATCTGCATTGCTCTTTTGCTCATAAGGAGGTCTTTCGTTCTTGAACAGATGGGGTTTTCTCTGTGTCTCCTAAGTTGATAGATGACTTTATTTTGGAAGGCTTTGGTGGAGCTTTTTTAAAGGCAAGGTTTCGGTGTTGTGAATTGCGTGGATGGATAGAGCCTTAATTTGGCTTTTTGTGGAAAGAAAGTAATAGTAGGCTTTTTGAAGATAAGTCGTCCTCCTACGATTCTTTTGTTTGAATTTACAGCATCCAACTTCTTGGTGGGCTACTAACAAAAATTCTTTTGTAATTACAGTTTACACATGATAGCAAATGATTGGAAGATAGTGATTGACTGATTGTATAGTCCTTAGGGGGGAGGGTGATCTCCACCTTCTTATCTTAAAAAAAAAAAAAGAGGGGAAGAGAGTGGTTTTTTATGGAAAAGATTCATAAGTATCTATTTGTGGAAAAACTTTCTTCTCAAAAGGAGGGAGACTCACCTTATTCGGGCCATTTTAAGGGGATTCCTACTTGCTTTCTGTTCCTTTTCAAAATCTTGGTATTTGTGAGCAAAAGTGTGGAAAAAATTATGAGGGATTATTTTGGGAAGTTCTTGAGATGTTACGTTGGGGCTGGTTTCAATACTTATTTTTGGGAGGATGATCACTAGGTGGGAGACAAACCCCATTGCCTTTTATTCCTTCATATGTACCATCTTTATAATATGAAGGTTTATTTGGTGGCCTCTGTTTTAGCGTCAAGGGGAGTTTATCTTCCATTTTGCTGGGTCTCAATCACCCTTTGGACGGGGAGGGAGACTTTGGAGGTTTATGTCTTGCTTGTTGGGTCAGGGACACCCATCTCTTTGAGGGGGAATGATTCCGGGGTTTGGTTCCCTAGCCTTTCTAGGAATTTTTCCTATAGTTCTTTCTTCATTCAATGAGTGTTCCCTTGATTTCCCCTTTGCCTCTCTGTTTACCTTGCTTTGGAAGGTTAAAATTCCTTAAAAGATCAATTTTTTTGCTGGGTAGGTTTACCTGCAAGTCTACACCTTGGACCATATTCAAATGCGCTCTTCCTTCCTTTTGGGGCCGTAGTGGTGCGTGCTTTGTAGAAGTACCTCAGAAGATCTTGATTACATTCGTGGAGGTGTCAGATTCCTTGAAATACAGATTTTCCTCCCTTAGGGATATATGGGAAGACTTCAGACTTGTTTTTTGCTATTTTGTAGGGTATTTGGCTCGAGAGAAATAATAGATCTTTAGGGGTTGAGAGAGGATGTGATTTACCACCTCGCTGCGGGTTAGTTTCTAAGATTTCCTTTGTAATCATCAGTTATGTATTATTTTTTTGAATTGAAGTTCCTTCTGTAGGTGGGCCTCTTTTTGTCAGGTTGGTTTTTTTAATGCCCTTGTTTATTCTCTCTCCCCAATCAGCAAAAGTGACAGCCAAGCCAAGACAATAATTGGAGCTCCAAAACAAAGCCATAAAAGAATATTGTCCGGCACCCTATCATTATATTGTATAAAATATATTGCTCCACATTCTGTCAAATTTCCAATTTCTCTCCAACCATACTTCCCACTAAAGGGTTCTTAGCCGCATGATGAAGCATAAATTGCTCTGTCCTTGAGTGGTGGCCACAGAAACCAGAACAGGACCAATCTTTGACAAGATTGAGCTGCACAAGGAACAGCCAAATAAAAAGAAGCTTTCTCCATGGTTCCTAAGAGATAGGACAGGATAAGAAAAATGTGGTAAGTTTACTCTGAATTGCTTTTGCAAAGGAAGCAAGGCTTGGTCGAGAGGCCAAAGAAGGATATCTTGGTATAGTTTCTCTTGAGTGTGTTGACACTTCCAAAAGCTAAGGAACGAATAAAGAATTTAATTATTTAGGGTGTATTTGTGCAAGCTGGGAAGTTCAATGACTTTTTGGTTTCGTTGCATCAAATTAGAAATCTCTTGATAACATTTTTACAAATTACTCTTCTGTGACCCCATTTATTTGGATACTAATTGGATTTTTTTTTCTTTTTAAAACTATGGCTTGGATATGGTGAAGCCTTATCTTCCATTCATTTTTCAACTCTCTATCCTATTAATTTAGTTTTTCCTTCCTGTAAAAAAAGTAGTAAAAAGTTTTACTGAAGTTCTCCAAAATTAGTAAGAAGTTAAGTTTATTATCTCTGTTCCTTTTTTAGGTTTTGGACACGTCTCTTTGGCTTTAATTCTCTGGATTCGTGCCAAATCAGTTGATCTGAAGAGCAAAGCTGCCATAACATCCTTCTACATGTTTATATGGAAGGTATGCCGTAGGAGCTTATGTTTCTAACTAAATTAGGAGTTCATAGTTAGATTATTGCTAATCCATGATTCTAAGCTGCTCTGTGGGGTTTAATTTTATCATTTATATTGTCTTACCATCCTCATCTACGAACATGAGAACAAGCTTTTATAAATGAGGTCTACGTCTAACATGTGGTCTAGTAACTTTAAAGTCGAGATAGAATGAGTGCTAAAATGAATTTAAGGTCTCTTCGAAGTTCATACTGTTGGACTAAAATTGACTTAATGAATCTTTGATGGCTTTAAATTCACTTTTGACACAATGAAGGCTTCATTATTAGGAAAAGCTAATTCCTGAAGAATGTGCTCCTTGTATTTTTTTAAATGCTTTTGGTGCTATCTTAGTCATATAATCTTTGGTCAAAGTCATTATGTTCCTTGTGAAGCACGTTCAAACGTCAATAAAATGACGAGGTGATTTTAATTCTGTGAGAGATTTGCTTAGAATCTACCAACTGTGTAAGAACCCTAGAAACTTTATGGCAGGTTTGGATGATGTTAGCTTAAACTAAAAAAACTTCTTACATTTTTCTTTGATACCTGAAAATTTCCTGAATTATTGAACATCCATGTTTGAGATTGGAAACATCGGCTGCATACCATATTTGAATATCAGGGACTCTAATATCCCAGTAGATGACGTTCTGCCCTTTGAACTCATGGCCTTCCCTTAAAATTTACTAGTTAATCTATCCAAATTCTTGAAAAAAGCATATTGATAAATTGAGTTGTAAACTGACTAAATATGATAGAATTACATACCTATTCTATCCACTAACATCGTATAAGCACCCACAAAATGGAGGACAAATAAGTAATAGCTCATAATAGTAGGCTCCTAATAAGTAAGGTTCTGTTTAATAATGATTTTACTTTTCTATTTTTATTATGCTCATTAATTTAGAAATTTCTTTGATTAGTTTTCAATTTTCATAAATATTCTTGAAATTTTGGCCAATCTAGAACACTAAAAATAAAACATTGGAAATTATTTTTTAGTTTTTAATATTTGTTAGGATTTCAAAAATGTCTGAAATGTAGATTATAAAATGAAGAAAATTGTTAGGGAGGGGATCTCTCATCCCCCTACACTTAAGACTGTTTTTTGTTGCCTAAATACATATGTTCTGTTTCCTATAAAAAAAGTTGAAGAAAATTGTTAGTAAGAAAGTATAACTTTTAAAAACAGAACACTGAAAAAGAACAGAATATTGATTCTAATCACTAATGTTCAACCTGTAACTCTCCCTTAAGCTAGAGTATTTATGTTTAGTTGTGCCTAATTTGTTATGGACTATGGAGGTAGTCAATCCTCACTCCATTTAGATTCTAAACTTTGAGGAAGTATTCAACAACAATAAGTTCTTTGTACAAAATAGACTACGAAGTTGCATGATTGCCTAGCTAAGTTTCCATACAAGCTCATGGACCTTGTTTCAACCCATATAAGGACTTGCAAAGACGTTGTGTTGTCCCGACTCCCATTCATCTCCAAACAACAAACTAAGAGGTAGCTTCATAGAAACCTTCTGAAGATCACTATGAAGAATTTGTTCTTAAATAAACTTAGCAATAGGATGCAAAATATCATAATAGTCAACCCATAAGTTTGAGAATAGCCTTCGGCAACAAGACATATTTAGAATTCAGAAATGATCCATGTGGATAGACTCTAAGCATCCATTTTTTGTACAAGATATGAACTTTTCATCGAAAATATGAAAAGGAACAAAAATTGTTCAAAGATACAAACTCTTGAACGAGCGAGAGAGAAAAACTAAAGAGACAAAGATTCCTAAAGAGAGCATTTAAAGCGAACAAACGGGAGCAATAAGGCCGCCACCCAAAACAACCCTAACAAAAAGGATGAAAAACTAGAAATCTAAAAGGGATGCTTTAAACTTCAAAGGGGTGCTTTAAACTTCGCTAGGCAGAAACTATCCACCAATGACTTGCTTTTCCTTGAGACTACCCAAAAGAGGACTCCACTTCACTGCAACCCAGAAAAATTTCATCCAACTCCAAACTAAGAGGAATTTCCTGCTTGATACCAACAAGGCATAATCGCAGAACGAAATAAAAACAAGAATCAAGAAAAAGTGTTGCCCCCAAACGAGAAAAGAATCAGTGATGAGTCAGACATTACAATATCCCTAAAAAGCTTTCTTTAGAGATAAAATTTTAGGTACCATTATCATCTCTGAGGAATTCATCTCTTATGTCATAGCACTTCACCTTTCGGGATAAGATAAAGCTTGATGAAAGTCTTAGAAATAGGCATGAAATCAGAGATGCAACAAAGGAACAAGAAGGAGCTGACGGGACGAGTGATTAATAGAATAAGTACCATAAAGTTTACCTTTGCGAAGAGATATTGCAAGTTCATCATTTGGTACTAGCTAGACCTAGTGATGGAGAATCTTTTTATTGCACGATATTAATATACATCAAGAGGGTCCTGTCATTTAGAGTAGAAACATGGCGAGAAGAATAAATGGACTCTCCCCTTTACAAGAGTATAGATAAGTAAGCTCTCATCCTTTGTGCGACTTATACATGAAGATGGTGAAGAGAAGAGAGTATTCTTAATAAAAGCTAGATTTTTGACCACTATAAGAAATATATCTCAACTACATTTCTTTAAACCAAACTATTATGATGTGTATTCAGAAAGTATAGGCCATTCGGCATAGTTTGTTATTTACTAATTATGATTTTGATCTACATTTGAGTGGTGAATTTCGATAGGCAAAGTTGAGGTCCCTTGTCTGATAGCCAGCTCTAGTATACTCAATGTCTTGAAAGACGGTCTCTTCAAGTTTCAATGTCTCTAACATTGAACTGTGGTGGAGTGATTGAATGATTGAATAATTGAAAAATGATATTATTCTAAGATCACGCATTGAGTTTTGTAGAGCTAGGACAATTAGGTCTACTCGTAGTATCTGTTGTTTCTTATTCTTAATAGTTGAAGTCATTTCTTTCAGTTTTATTTGGTTTTTGTTGCTGTTTCTGTTTTGGATCTCTTTGATATGGGCCTATTTTCCATTATATATCCCTTCATCTGTTATTTGAAGGAAAAAAAAAAAGCTCTCTTCTGACTGTATAATGTTGTTTCGGTGTGCAGCTCTTTTATGCTGAGTATTGCTGATAGTTTGTTAGGGGAGAGAGTATGTTGAAATCGTGTGTTATACAAACTCGTAGTTTAAATTGTATTAGTTTTATGGATAAATATAGCTCTGCAAATTCCTTTATTTGTCTTGAAATATGTATTCTTTATGAAACTCCATTTCAAGATACACCAAACAACCATAAATCTCTGTCAAAAAAAAAAACATAAATCCAGGGTAGATAAATAACAGGCATGAACCAACCACTAAGAATGACAGTTTCTAAGGGTCAGTTCAATATGACTCGAATGGTAAACAGTGTTTTCTTAAAATTAGTGTTTCGTTTTAGAAAGATATATGTCTAAATTGATTTCTATCACTCAATTTAACGAATTCTGTAGCTATTATGAGCTTAGCTCAATGATAAATGATATATATTCTCCCATGAGCTAAATGATATATATTCTCCCCGAGGTCAAACTTTTATACCCCAATTTGTATTAAAAAAAAAATCTAACGAATTTGTACATAGAGCTTGTATAATTATGCAAATATAAAATGTATCTTTTGGAACAAATCTCAGCCACACATTGAAATAAGCTCGAGGGAAAAAAAAAACCTATAGGAGGAGCATTCATATGGATTAAAAATAGATTTAAATAAAATTTTTATATATTTTCTTCATAACTAATGCACTATAGTTTTGATTTAGACAATTCAAAGTCTGTTATACGTATTTTTATACCTTTCAAAATAGAAACGTTTAAAACGCTACAAACAATTGGAGCTAATAGCTATGTCAGCCCATCAAATTTAATTTTAGCAAGGGGTTAACTTTTAATTTTATTTTGGAGCAAGCGATGCATGCAAGATCAATAAAAAGAATATTTACTCTATAATAGATGTCCATTTGAATTTCATTAAATTTTTCTATTGGTTGTAAATGACATAACCTTGATTAATAGAACTATTAAAATCGCATCACGAGACAAATTTATGCATTATTGACCTTTTAAAGTTTCGATAGCATTTGAAGTAATTAGGAGAGAATCTAACATTTTTTTTTTTTGGGTTTGATGAATAAATCTATTAATTTTTTAACATATTCATTTTCAAAATTGTTCATGAGCTGATTTTAAATGTGAATTAATGTAACCAAATTAACTTAGCTTCGTGTAATCAAGTGTCACCTATAAATTTGGAATTCTTTTTTCATATAGTATCTTTCTCGCACAAATCAAATCCTATTCCTCATTTTTGGGATTGATTGTTCAACCACAATCTTGATTGAGATAATGAAGTCTTATTAATATGCAATTGTGTTATACTAAATAATACTTGTTGATGCCTGTTTTTGGGTGTGGTTTACTTAGTACAACACAGGCACCACTAACGTCCCCGTCTTCAAAACTGCTTCCTGCACACATAAATCTAATATCGGTATGATAACTAAAATATTTTATTGGTAAATAGTAAAATATTAGTAACATTTTTAAATTGATTCAATTTCTAATTTGGTATCACATATATATTCGAACCCATCATAAAAATATGGAATACAATTATATTTTTTATATTTTTTTTTTCAAATTACAGACCAAACGCGTCTTATGTCGCCGTTTTATTTTTATTTCTAGGGTAGATAAAAAGCTCTCAACTTTTTTTTAGTACAACAATTCGAGGATACGAGGATCAGACTTCCGACTTCGAAGAAATGAGTTAATACAAATTATGATCGAATTATGTTCATGCCACCAAAATCTCTCAAGTTATTTAGTATAGTATATATACAAATTACAACGTGTAGATGTTACCTAAGGTAAATTTCTAAGCGATGATATAATGAATGAACTGAGTAATAAAGTCAAATTACTTTATTATAAAAGAATTGACTGAACAGTTATTTTATTTAATTTATTTTTCCATTTCCTTTTCCCCACTCTTCGAAAAAGTGGGGTAGTCTCGTCTTCTCTGTGGAAAACCCTAAAACCCACTCCCAACTCCCAATTCTTTCTCTTAGAATAATCATTTCCGGCTCGGCGGCGAATTCGTCCTCCTCACATTCTACTGTCTTCGCCTTGCACTCCAAGGAATTTCGTGCTTTTAAGCTCTGCCCATTACAGCTTCGACGTTCATTGTGTGAAAATGGCGGGTTCGATTGAAGGAGCTGCCAAGGCGGTCTCTGATTTAGCGTGGGTTCCGCTTCTGAAACGCCCGACTCTGCTCCAAATGCTGAAGAAACTATAAGCAAGAAGTAATGGTTCCTTGTGTTTTTTGTTCATTGGTTCGTCTTTAGCTATGTGTTTGGTTTGCTGGGAAGTGAAGGAAAATTATCAATGACAAGTTTTGTAGAATGGATTTTAGTTTTCTTTTTCTTTTCCCACTCTTGTATGGGCATGGATGTTCGTCGGTCTAATCTAATCAGTAGAGTTTCTCTGAGGTTCAGTTGATTGTTTCTTCTCATGCATTAAATTTTATTGGTAGTTTGGTTATTTTTTAGTCAAAAAATGATTTTTTTTTCCTTTTTTTGAAGTTTTGAGGGTTTAACTTTGAAAATTTTCAGTGCACGCAAGAAGGCATTAAAGATGAAACGGAAGGAAGAGGAAAGGAGGCGTAGGGAGGAACTGAAGGAGAAAGCGAAACAGGTACTGGCTGTCGCGAATGGAACGACTAAAC